>NC_057419.1:12341728-12510412 GCF_019320065.1 Cervus canadensis
ACATGAAAAGATGCTCAACATCACTCATTATCAGAGAAATGCAAATCAAAACCACAATGAGGTACCATTACACGCCAGTCAGGATGGCTGCTATCCAAAAGTCTTACAAGCAATAAATGCTGGAGAGGGTGTGGAGAAAAGGGAACCCTCTTACACCGTTGGTGGGAACGCAAACTAGTACAGCCCGCCATATGGACATAACAGTGGAGATCTTCTTAAAAAACTGGAAATAGAACTTTGCCATATGACCCAAGCAATCCCACTTCTGGCATCACAACTGATGGAACAGATCTGAAAAAGACACGTGCACCCCAATGTTCATCACAGCACTGTTTATAATAAGCCAGGACATGGAAGGCCAACCTAGGTATGCCCATTCAGCAGATGAATGGATAAGCGGAAGCTAGGGTAACATATACACCGATGGGATATTTACTCAGCCGTCTCAAAAAGAATTTCTATTGCAACCGTTCTCTAATGAGATGGATGAAAACTGAGCCCATATAGAGATGAAGTTAAGCCAGAAAGATAAAAGAACTTACAGCATTACTAACACATATATATGGAAATTTAGAAAGATTCGTAACGAGCACCCTTATATGCAAAACAGAAAAAGAGACACAGAAGTACAGAACAGACTTTTGAACTCTGTGGGAGAAGATGAGGGTGGGATGTTGCGAAAGAACAGCATGTATATTATCTATGGTGAAACAGGTCACCAGCCCAGGTGGGATGCATGAGACAAGTGCTCGAGCCTGGTGCACTGGGAAGACCCAGAGGAATCGGGTGGAAAGGGAGGTGGGAGGGGGGATCAGGATGGGGAATACGTGTAAATCTATTGCTGGTTCGTGTCAATGTATGACAAAACCCACTGAAAAAAATAAATTAATTAATTAATTAAAAAAAAAAAACAAAAAAAAATTAAAAAAAAGAAAGAAAGAAAGAAAGGAAACCGATAATCATTGTGGATTTTCTATTACAGATACAGGTTTCTATGTGTATGCTAGTCCCAACCTCATAATTGATTCCACATCCTTAACCTTTTTTTTTTTTTTTGGAACCCTTTGTTTGAATTTGAATTTTCAGTGTGTCTATTTGGGCTGTAAATTTATTCCTTTATTGGTTTTTTTACTTGGCCTAGAAGAGACATCATATGCTATTGTCTTCCTCTGTCTGGATGAGTTCCTTTAGGGTATGATCTTCCAAGATTCATCCCTGTTGCTGCCAATGGCATAATTTCCTGATTTCAGTGGGGCCTTATGGCTGGGTAATAATCAATTTTATGAATGTAGCATATCTTGTTTGTGCTTTAATCTGTCCATGAGGATTTAACTATTTCTTTGTCTTGGTTATTGAGTTAGTGATGGAGTGCATGTTGGGGTGCTGGTGTCTCTTTGAATAATGGATTTCTTGGAATCTAGGCCCAGGTGTGGGAATATCAGATCCTAGGCTTAGTCTCTTGATAGTCTTTTTGCAGGCACTCAGAGACTCATCGTTATACTTGATATTGCCAGTGTATATTCCCCCTGACAGTTTAGTTCTCTATCCTCCATGCTCTCTCCTGTAATTATAGTTTGTAGCTTTATGAAGATACTCAACCTGACTGGTGGGATTTGATTTCTTTTTGTCACTTTGATAGACTTCCTGTGGTAATTAGGAATGTTGAGCATCTTATTCTGTAGTGGAGGTTTGGGTTTGTTAGTTTGTTTTCTTAAAGGGGTGAGGAAAATATACCGGTGGCTCTTGACTTCCTGAAAATCCATTGTGTTGCTAATTTATTTCTGTATCACCTACGCCAGGACATGTCCAGTTGTAATTATGGAAGAGCTAATTCTTAGGTAAACTGATAAAGAGTTCAGGACCCTTGAGGAGGAGGAAGGGGCAAAAAAATTTATCTATATTCTTTCACCTTAGTCGCTTCCCGGGTGGCTCAGCTGGTCAGGAATTTGCCTGCAATTCAGGAGATCTGGGTTTGATCCCAGGGTTGGGACGATCCCCTGGAGTGGGGAACAGCCACCCATTCCGGTGTTCTGGCCTGGAGAATTCCATGGGCTCTGTAGTCAATGGGTTCGCAAAGAGTCAGATGCAACTGAGCAACTTTCACTTTCTCCTTTGTCATATAAGACTCTTTTTCTTCTTTCTGGCTTACTTCACTCTGTATAACGGGCTCCAGTTTCATCCATCTCATTAGAACTGATTCAAATATATTCTTATTAATGGCTGAGTAGTAGTCCATTGTGTATATGTACTATAGCTTTCTTATCCATTCGTCTGCTGGTGGGCATCTAGGTTGCTTCCATGTCCTAGCTGTTATAAACAGTGCTGTGATGAACATTGGGGTACACGTGTCTCTTTCAGATCTGGTTTCCTCCGTGTATGCCCAGGAGTGGGATTGCTGGGTCATATGGCAGTTCTATTTCCAGTTTTTTAAAGAATCTCCACACTGTTCTCCATAGTGGCTGTACTAGTTTGCATTCCCACCAACAGTGTAAGAGGGTTCCCTTTTCTCCACACCCTCTGATTCATGTCAATGTATGGCAGAAACCACTACAATATTGTAAAGTGATTAGCCTCCAACTAATAAAAATAAATAAAATAAAATAAATTTTTAAAGGACTCTTTTTCTTAAGCTATGAGTTGCTATGGCAACTATCTATTTTGCCTAAAATTAACATTCTTTAAGCCCAGAGCTAATGATTACACAATAAAATATCTTGCTCAGGGTTATACTTTTCCTTAAACTCTGGGCTAATGATTATATAACAATAATGTATCTTGCTCAAGGACATGTTTCTCTTTCTTAACAGGAACCCCTTTCTTCTGGCTAATCCTATTATCTTAAGATGTGTGTTGTGGCAGTGGGTCTGGTACAGTCTTTACAATCTTGAGACATTCTTTTGATCTGTTGTTAGTAGCCAATTGAAAAAGTGTATGAGTGCCTTGTTAAGACTAGCAAGGGCACTCTTTCTGCCCCCTTCTGATGTCTGTGTCAGAAGCTTTCTTTATCCACTTTCACTTTAATAAATCTTTTGCTGTACAAAGCTCTGAATGACTGAAGCTGCCTCTTTGGTCCCAAAGTGAAATTTTCTCCTTCAGAGATCAAGAATCTAACATTGTTCACTGTAAGTGATCAGTTACAGGAAGTGTCCATTTTTCAGAAGCTCTCTTTCATGCCTGCCTTTTGTTTCTTGGTAATCAAATCCTTAGGAAAAGTCAGCTTCCTGGCCTACACTTTCAAATGGAATGTGCTTGAGCAAACACCTAGGGGCTTGTGTCTCATTACTTCCACTCCCTAAAGTTTCACACCCTGGACACCTTGTTGCAGAGAAGAAGCCAATTCTGGCTCCATGGTGAAAATTGTTTCTTTGACTTAATTTTCATTGCTTTACGTTGAATGAAAGTTCAAAGATTTCAGTTACGGGTTCCTGCTTATAATCCCAGGATGCAAATTGATATCATCATCAGTCTATGAGCAACTTGTAGCTCTGGTTTCATGTTAATGCTGTTTGTTCTGTTCTGTAAATCTTGGAATGTTGCTAAGCCTGGGGAGTGTTTCACCGGACCTCCTCTGAGGACTTAACAAATTCCAAGAGCCATTTTCTATCTAACTATTGTGTCTCTCTTCCAACACTCACAGCAGGTGTGGCTGACACCCACAGCAGTAGTCAGGGCAGTGTCCAGGTAGGTCAGAAGCAAGGTCAGATTCCTGTTCTGCTCTCTGAAGCCTGAACAAGACTACTTCTATTTTATTTCCCAGGATTTTTTAGGCCAAAGAGCACAGGAACAAGGCAAAATAACATAAGCAGTCATTAATTCTTTAAGTAACAATGTAGAACATACTGCAAGTTCTAGTGAGACTAGTCCATTCACAGTAATTGATGGAGTGTACCAATAAGCAGAGTTTTCAAACTTGAGATGTTGATTCATATAGCAGTCCTCCCACAGTCCTGTCATAGTCTGTCAGTAAATGGGTACAATTATTATCATAGTCTAGATAATTTTTAGTAAAAATGAGACAACAAATATTTTTCTCTAAAAAAACAACAGGTAACACATGAAATTGGCACATAGTATCCATTCACCCTACATCTGGAATGTTCAGAAAGAGTAACATTAAAATCACCTTTGTAAGAGTCTGCAATGTTATGCTTCTGCTGACCAGTGGTAGGGTGGGTGAACTTGTCTTGGATATTGGGCAGGTAATATTCTTATATTACCATTGGGAGATCCATTTGCTGCATTCTCAAAGAAACATACTTAACAAGAAAGTTAAAGATGCATAAAAGTAGAAGAGCTGACAAGGTGTCTAGAAGAAAGACTAGCCAGGAGAACCAGGACCAGACATTGGCCCATGATGTTAGTGTTTCTCTAGGTATGAGAAGATGCAAGAATTTGGGCTCATAAAAAGAAATGTCTTTACCTGAAAACTTTTGAGTATATGGAGGTCTGTTTTGTCCATTTTTCCCAGAGTAGAGAATGAGTGCCTAATTTCTGATATCCACCTTGAATTCCTTCTATGGAGGATTGAAGTTCAGCAGTTGTAGTGGCCATGATCTAGTCTTTGCAGAGACAGTCTGCAAATAGTAGTTCCCAGTCAGCAGAGCCAATTCATAGCAACAGATTTGACCATGTTTGGGGGGCATTTGTTACGGGAAGCACACTGATTGAAACCACCCACCCTGGCCAGGCACCATAGTAACCACTTGCATGAGTTGTTTTATGGCAGGAGATCCCGATAAGGAATACAGAACTAATAAGCCACCACCAACCGGAAGAGTTCGGGAAAGGTCGAGAGGAGACACTGCCTGTCCATCCACTTCCCAGAATCCCTCTTGCTAGCATCCATCTTGGCTGAGCGATGCGTGCGCCACCAGCAAAGACTCTGAATTAGAATGATTGGCCAAAGACTACCCGGAAACTAATCCCATCACCGTAAAACCCAAGACTGCTAGCCACGAGGCAGAGCAGTTCTCCTGGGTTCCCTTACCTACTGCTCTCCGCCCAGGTGCCCTTTCCCAATAAAATCTCTTGCGTGCTGACAAAGCTTGGACAATTCATTTCTGAGTATTAAACAAGAGCCCAGTTTCGGGTCCTGGAAGTGGTCCCCCTTCCTGCAACACATTTATGGTCATTGTAGCCCACCATGTTGGAAAGGATCATTTCCAGGTCTAGAAAAGATTCCACTGATAGACGACTCAGTGTGCTAGTAAAATCTTCAGACCGTTCCTGTAGCCTCTTGGTCCAGGAAAATATTCTCTCATAATTTTCCACTTGAGATTTAAGATGTCTCTTTGAGCCACCCCCCAACCCCCAGCTTTTTTTTTTTGCTTGAAATTCTAATTTGTCCAAGACTGAGGTCTTGGGCAAATTGGGCTGTGTATTTCAAGAACATGGCAAAGGTTGCATGCTGTCTTAAGTCACTTCAGTCATTTCCAACTCTGTGACTGCATAGACTGCAGCAGGCTAGGCTCCTCTGTCCATGGAATTCTTCAGGCAAGAATACTGGAGTGGGTTGCCATGCCCTCCTCCAGGGGATCTTCCCAACCCAGGGCTTGAACCCATGTCTCTTGCATCTCCTGCATTGGCAGGCAGGATTTTATCAGTAGTGCCATCTGGGAAACCCTGTCAAAGGTTAACTTCAAGCTTTTTCCTAGGCAGAGTTTTTAAACAAGCTATCTGGTTTTAATTGTGTACACAAGAAGATATATATATATATATACACACACACACACACACATATATATATATATACACATATATATATGGTAGGCTGATGTATATATATTATATACATATGTATATATATCATGGCCATGCTGTATCAAAAACAAAATATATTTTAAACAGTTTTCTCCAGAGTCTAAAGAATATCATGGACATCCTGTGTCAAAATACATATATGTATAAGGTAGGCTAATGTATTACATATTATATATATTTTTTCATATAAAATATATATATTTATTTTATAGATAATATATATTATATATGTATATATATAAAATGGCCATCCTGTATCAAAAATAAAATATATTTTAAACAGTTTGTCCAATCTAAAGAATATCACTGATATCCTGTGTCAAAAAAAAAAAATCTTTCCTTTCTGTAGTCATAGTTTTATAGCTAAACTATAGACCAAATAGTGCGCAAATAGACTCTGGTAACAGGCGCAGAAAGAAACTTGCTGGAGTGGGGGAAGTGGGCGAAGCTAGGTTTTCCCTCTCCCCTGAGAAATAGGAGAAGTTAGAAGTGGATTAGTTAGCTGATGGACAGGGGGATAAAGGGGGATGGGGGTAGTGCAAGATAGCAGCAGGACAAAGAAAAGAGAAAGGGAGGTGAGTGGGGGGACACTGTTAGACTAGGAACTGTCTAGGGGGCAGGCTCAAGGGAGAATTGACCCAGGTGAAGACTTGATCAACTGAAATATAATTTTGCCTGTGTAACATGGACAATTTTACTCACAAATCACATAATTCTTTTTTCCAATTATAAAGTCTCTTCAGAAAATTTTAAGTTAGCTTCATGTACCTCATAGTAGGCAGAGAGTAAGATCTATCTCACCCAATTCAGCATATCCTTATCTTTTCTCAATCAGCACAAGCCACAGACATTCATGTCTGACCCACTTTAATTTAAGGTTCCAATTCTCACACAGTGAATACATCCCATTCATTAGCTAAGGAACAATAAGGTGAATCTGCCCATCTGGGAATAAAAACTTTATCAACCTTAATCTCTTTTATCTTAAAGAGTGGCATTTTGTCTCACAAATTCTGCTCACAGCACCGTTCGCTTTCATCTCAGATTCAAAGGATTTGTGAACAAAGTGACTCATTATATATAATAAATAATACCAATAATTATTAGAGGATTATCTAGTTTATTCCAATATACTAATATTAAAAGAAAAGCAATATAGAAACAGCAGATAATAAATCACCAAATTGGGTTTTGATCAACATCCAGACCCAAACAGCACTGGGAAATCACTTTTCACAGCACATCTGAAGCCCCAATTGGAAAAAGGTCCCAGGCAATATGTCCACTCCATGGGTGAAACTTTGAACTGCTGTTTCTCTGGCAACCACTTATAGTTCCTAGGTTACAAACTGATATCATTATTAGTCTGTGAGCAAAACTGCAGCTCTGGTGTTATGTTAATTTTTTACAATGCTGTTGGCTTTGTTCTGCAAATCTTGGAATGTTGCTAAGTCTGGGGAGTAGTTGGCCAGACATCCACAGACTTAACAAATTCCAAGATCCTCTTCCTATCTATCTATTATGTTTCTCTTCCAACACTCATAGCAGGTATGGCTGACACCCACAGCAGTAGTCAGAGCAGTGTCCAAGTAGGTCAGAAGCCTACTTTGCCCCTTTGCCTCTGAAACCTGAGCAAGACTACTTCTATCTCATTTCCCTAACAACATGCTATGTTGGATTATTTTCCATTGGCCATGCTGTGCTTGTTGTCAGTGTACAGTTGCCTGATTAAGATCTTAACTATACATCAGTTGAGTTCAGTTCAGTTCAGTTGCTCAGTCATGTCCAACTCTTTGCCCCAAGGACTGCAGCATGCCAGGCTTCCCTGTCCATCACCAAATCCCAGAGTTTACTCAAACTCACGTCCATTGAATCGGTGATGGCATCCAACCATCTCATCCTCTGTCATCCCCTTCCCCTCCTGACCTCAATCTTTCCCAGCATCAGGGTCTTTTCAAATGAGTCAACTCTTCGCATCAGGTGGCCAAAGTATTGGAATTTGAGTTTCAGCTTCAGCATCAGTCCTTCCAATGAACACTCAGGACTGATCTCCTTTAGGATGGACTGCCTGAATCTCCTTGCAGTCCAAGGGACTCTCAAGAGTCTTCTCCAGCACCACAGTCCAAAAGCATCAGTTTCTTCAGTGTTCAGCTTTCTTTATAGTTCAACTCTCATATCCATACGTGACTACTGGAAAAACCATAGCCTTGACTAGAAGGACATTTGTTGTCTCTGCTTTTTAATGTGCTGTTTAGATTGGTCATAGTTTTTCTTCCAAGGAGTAAATGTCTTTCTAATTTCATGGCTGCAATCACCATCTGCACTGATTTTGGAGCCCCCCAAAATAAAGTCTGCCACTGTTTCTCCATTTATTTGCCATGAAGTAGTGGGACCAGATGGCATGATCTTAGTTTTCTGAATGTTGAGCTTTAAGCCAACTTTTTCACTCTTCTCTTTCACTTTCATCAAGAGGCTCTTTAGTTCTTTTTTACTTTCTGCCATAAGGGTGGTGTCATCTGCATACCTGAAGTTATTGGTATTTCTCCTGGCAATCTTGATTCCAGCTTGGGCTTTATCCAGCCCAGCGTTTCTCATGTGATAAGTATCCATGGAGTATATCTATTCTTTCCGGATTCTTTTATCATATAGCTTATTGTAGAAGACTGAGCAAACTGCTGCTCATCAGGTCCTCATGGATAATCTATCTCACATGCAGCTTTCAGTGTAGAAAGAAGGTTTTTCCTTCCTCCTACATAGGAAGGAGGCAAGAAGATAATCCTTGTGAATTTTATCTCTTAGAGATACACATTTCTGTTTATAGGTAAGAGAATTTCCTGTGAGTATGGAAATGAGTGAAGAAAGAAAAAAAAGAAGGAAGAAAGCTGATCATCTATTTGGATATTATCTATATGGATTATCTATTTCAGACACAGATTTCTGTGTCTATGTTAGTTCTGACCTCCTAATTCATCCCTGGCATTTCACATATTTTTTTTGAACCTTTATTATAAGTTTGAATTTTCAGTGTGTCTCTTTGGGTTGCAAATTCCATCCTGTTTCTCTTTTTTATATTGCTAAGAAGCGACATCATGTGCTTCTTAGAGAAAACATGTGCTATATTTTCCTCTGTCTGGCTGAGTTCCATTAGTTTACTATCTTTCAAGGTACCACCACCACCAGTGGCATATTTTCCTAATTTTAGTGGTTGTTATGTAGAATAATACTCCATCATGTAAATGTAGCACACCTGTTGCTGAAGATTAGCAGTTTGTCTTGGCCATTGTAGTTAAAGCTACAGTACATGTTGAGATGCATGGTGTCTCTTTTTGAATGATGCATTTCTAGAGGTCTAGGCCCAGGTGACATTCCCAGGTGTGGGAATGTCAGGTCCTAGACTTTGGCTCTCTTGATAGTTTTTTAGCAGACATTGGAAGACTGTCCATTTTACTGACAGCTGTCCATGTACATTCACACCAACAGTGTAGGGTGTTCCTTTCCTCAAGGCTCTCTCCCAAATTTATTGTTTGTAGCTCTGTGAGGATGACCAGCCTGAAGGAGGGGGGGGGGGGGTGAGGAGGGGGACTTGATTTCTCATTCTCATTTTGATTGATATTCCTGCAGTAGTTAGGAAGGAATGTGGAATATCTTGGCCTGTAGGGAGGTTTGAGGGGTGTTTTATATTTTTGGTGGGTTTTTTTTTTTTTTCTTCTTCTTCTTCTTTTTTTTCCCCAATAGAGTGTCAGGAACATTTACCTGTGTCATTTGGCTTCCCGAAAGTCCCTTGTGTTTAGAATGTATTATTGTGCTACCTACCCCAGGCCATATCCTAAGGGCAGCTGTTATCATTAACAACTCTCCCCAACCCATGCCTTGTGTACTCCAGGTTCCCATAAACGAGGTGGTCCATTGTACTTACAGGACATGTCAACAAGGAGGCAGCACTCTTACATAGTCACCTTTGGTTCCTCCTGGAGCCAGAGCCTTAGGGAATGTCAGGTTCCTTGGCTGTGCATTCTAGTTAAATATATATGAGCAAACACCTAGGGTCTTATGTTGCACAACTTCCTCTCCATAAAGCTGTACATCACAAATTTTGACAAATCCCAGTAAGGCCAGAGGACCCAGCTCTAGATGTTAAAGGGTCCTAGGAGGCTGCAGTCTCAGGAAGGAGTCTTGAACTCAGAATGCCAGTACCAGGAGAACTGGAGGCTAGGTGACTATTGCCTCCCAAATCCTCGAGGCCTTGATACCACAGGGGACTCTAGTCTCAGCCATATCCAGCTGACAGTAGAGGTTAAAAACTGACTAAGTGAAGGTATCTTGACCCCACCTCATTCCAGCCCTCAGGCCCAACCTATTCAGGCTACCATGATGGAATAATTGCCCAGGTCACAGAGGTGAGATAGAATAAAAGAGGCATTGCTTTTCTTTTCTTTCTTTTCCTTTTACATCAGACTGATGGCAGGTTGGAGTATAGTCATTTCGTCAAGCTGTGCTGGTTGTCAGTACACTGTCCCTGGTTCAAGTGTGATGCATACATGATGTGTATCTATTCTTTTTTGGATTCTTTCCCTTTGGGTATATTACAACATGCTGAATATCAGATCTCGTGGATTATCTATTTCACAAGCAGGTTTCTCTGTATATGAGAAATGAAGATAGGAAAGAGATGATCCTTGTGGATTGTCTCTTAGAAACACTTTTCTGCATATACATGAAAGATAGATATATCTGTGTGTATGTGGATAGAAGAAAGGAAGGAAGAAAGAAAACTGATAATCCTTATGGATTTTCTATTACAGATATAGATTGCTGTGTGTATGTTAGTTCCAGCATCATAATTGATCCCTGACCCTTAAATATTTTTTTGAAGACTTCATTTGAATTCAGATTCTCAGGGTCTCTCATTGGCTTTAATTTTGTTCCTTTGTTCCTCTTTTTTATTCTCCCTAGAAAAGACAGTATGTGCTATTGTCTTCTCTGTCTGGCTGAGATCCTTCAAAGTTCATCCCTGTGGCTACCAGTGACATATTTCCTAATTTCAGTTCCAGTTTCTTATGGCTGAGTTATAATACATTGTATAGATGTAGCACATCTTCTTCAAGTTTTAATCTGTTGGTGAAAATTTAGCTGTCTCTCTGCTGTTCCTCTTGTAAATTAGTGCTGCAGTGCATGTCGAGGTATGGGTCATTTTGAATGATGGATTTCTGAGGATACAGAACAGATGTGGCAATGTCAGATCCTAGGCTTAGTCCCTCCTGATAGCTTTTGTTCAGGCTTTTAGAGATTGTCTGTTATACTTGGTGTTCCCACTATATTTTCTCTCTGACACTGTTGGGGGATTCCCTTTTTCCAGACTCTATCCTAGAATTATTCTTTGTAGCCCCATGCTGATGCCTACTGGACTGGTCAGCTTTAATTTCTCATTTTACCTCTGATTGACATTCCTGCATTAATTAAGAATGTGGAGTATCTTGTTATTGGTGGAGATTTGGGATTTTGTTTTTATTTTCCTAAAGGATATGAGAAAAATATAACTGTGGCAGTGGCTTCTGAAAGTCCTTTGTGTTTGGAATTTATTTCTGCATTATCGACCTCAGGACATTTCCTGAGGGTTCAGTTCAGTTCAGTCACTCAGTTGTGTCCTACTCTTTGTAACTGCATGGACTGCACCATGCCAGGCTTCCCTGTCCTTCACCATCTCTCAGAGCTTGCTCAAACTCATGTCCATTGAATCAGAGATGCCATCCAACCATCTCATCCTCTGTCATCCCCTTCTCCTCCTGCCCTCAATCTTTCCCAGCATCAGGGGCTTTTCCAGTGAGTCAGTTCTTCCCAATCTGGTGATGAAAGTATTGGAGCTTCACTTTTAGTCCTTCTAATGAATTTTCAGGACTAATTTTCCATAGGATGACTGGTTTGATCTCCTTGCAGTCCAAGGGACTTTCAAGAGTCTTCTCAAACCCCGCAGTTCAAAAGCATCAATTCTTTCGCTCTCATCTATCTTTATAGTTCAACTCTCAACCCATACATGACTACTGGAAAAACCATACCTTTGACTAGACGGAGTTTGTTGGCAATAATATGCAGTCTAGGTATCTCATAGTTTTTCTTCCAAAGAGCAAGCATGTTTTAATTTTATGGTTACAGTCATCGTCTGCAGTGATCTTGTAGTCCAAGAAAATAAAGTCTGGGTGGAAGGGAGTTCCCAAGTTGGCGGAGGAATAGGACGGGGAGACCACTTTCTCCCCCACAAATTCGTGGAAAGATCATTTGAATGCTGAGCAAATACCACAAAACAACTTGTGAATGCTGACGGAGGCAGTGACCAGGCACTCAGAACAGCAGCCCATTTTGTTTGAAAGGAGATAGGACAAGATATAAAAAATTAAGAGAGTCAAAAGCATTAGGGATGGAGAGCCATCCCAGGGAGGGACTCATAAAAGAAGAGAAGTTTCCAAACACCAGGAAACCCTCTCACCAGTGGGTCTGTGGGGAGTTTTGGAATTTCAGAGGGCAACATAACCAGGAGGAAAACTAAATAAATAAAACCACATATTAAACGCCTAACCACAACTCCCAGCGGAGAAGTAGCCAAGATGCTCGCATCAACCACCAGCAAGCAGGGACTGAACAACGAGGCGCCGGCTGCACTGCTTAGGGTAAGGACCAGGCCTGAATGCCCTGAGGGCAATCTGAGGGAGCTAATGTGAGATAGCAACCCAAGCTGTGGGATAGCCAGAGAGGAAACAAAAAAAAAAAAAAAGGCGAGAAAGAGAGAAATTTCCAACAGAAAGGTCTAACCTAAGGCACTGCTGGCTTGCTCACAGAACAAAGGACTGAGTGTATACCAGAGGAGAGCTAGCCAGCTGTGGACAGGCCCCTCCCCTAACCAGAGGCAGGCGGCCAGCAGTCAGAGCCAGAAGGCAAGGGGCAAACTCAGTCCCAGAGATGGCATCCTCTACCAAACTGCGAGCAGGCTCCCAGTTGCTAACCAAAGCTTGCTGGGATCCTGGACGGCTGACATCTGTCAGGAGGGTCGCAGCCAGAGATCAGCTCCCCAGAAGAGACACACGTCACATCTAAGGCAGCGCACACCTGATTCGCACCCAGGAAACCGAGCAGCTGGGACGGGGAAGGCTCTAAGACACACCACCCCCCTGGCGAGAGTGTGCTTGCCAGGCACCCACCCACCTGAGCTGCTCGGACCTGGGAAGGGCACAAAACGCAGGCCCAACCAAGTCTGTGCCTTTGTGGAGGACCCGAGAACTTGAACCTGAGTGGCTTAGACCCAGGAAGTGCACGCAACCCACGGCCCGCTATAGACCGTTCCCCTGCAGGGCTTCCTGGAGCCTGAGCAGTGTAGACTGGGACAGCACACACGCCATGAGCGAGGGCAAACCCCCTGTGGCTGAGACCCTGCGAGCACTCCCCACACATGCCAGTGATACTTGTTTACAGTGCTCCTCCCTCCCCACAGCACGACTGAACAAGCAAGCCTAAATAAATGATCACCTTTGCCCCCTGTGTCACGGCCGAAGTTAGATACTGCAGAGACCTGCAAACAGAGGAAGCCAAAAGAAACCAAGAAGAGGGAACCACTTTGGAAGTGACAGCTGCCACAGATTAGAGCCCTGTAGTTAGCACTGGCTACATAGGAAGGGACCTGTAGACCTTGGGAAGTACAAGCTGGAACACAGAGCTGTCTGAAACTCAACTGACCCCACACTGCCCTAAACAGCACCAGAGAAATTCTTAGATATATTTGTACTATTATCATTTTTTAATTTTAACTTTTTTAGTTTTAAAGCCTCTATTATTCCTTTAACTTGCAAAAAAAAAAAAAACTATTTTTAAAGCAAACCTCATACATATTTTTTAATAATTTTTATGATTTTGTTTTGTTTTTTTAACATTCTGTTTTTGAGAGTCTAACCTCTTCTCTAGATTTTTAATCTTTGCTTTTTGGTATTTGTTATCAAGTTTCTACCTTTAAGAATCCAACCTTCAGTACCCATTTTTACTTAGGAGTGTGATTGCTGGCTTGATTGTTCTCTCCCCTTCTTATTCTCCTTTTTCTCCACCAGGTCTCCTTTACCTCTTCCCTCCCCTTTCTCTTCTCTACTTAACCCTGTGAATTTCTTTGGTGCTCCAGGCTGTGGAGAACACTTAGGGAACTGATCACTGGCTAGATTGGCTCGCTCTTGACTCCCCCTCCTCTCCTCCTGGTCACCTCTGTCTCATTACTCCCATTTTCTCTCTCTCTTTGGAAATCTGTGAACCTCTCTGAGTGTTCTAGACTATGGAGAGCAAATAGGGAATTGATTACTGGCTTGACTGCTCTCTCCCCTTTTGATCCCCCTTTTCTCCTCCTGGTCACCTCAATCTTCCTCCTCCCTCTTCTCTTCTCCATGTAACTCTGTGAACCTCTTTGGGCGTCCCTCACTGTGGAGAATCTTTTCACCATTAACCTAGATGTTTTATCATCGGTGCTGTATGGACGTAGAAGTCTCAAGGCTACTGTAAGAATAAGACTGAAAGCCAGAGGCAGGAGGCTTAAGTCTAAAACTTGAGAACACCAAAAAATTCATGACTCCAGAGAATATTCAGCGACAAAGGCTCAACCAAAAACCTCCATACCTACTCTGAAACCAAGCTCCACCCAAGAGCCAACTGATGCTGAAGCATCAGTTCTTCCAGTGAACACCCAGGACTGCTCTTCTTCAAGATGGACTGGTTGGATCTCCTTGCAGTCCAAGGGACTCTCAAGAGTCTTCTCCAACACCACAGCTCAAAAGCATCAATTCTTCAGTGTTCAGCTTTCTTCACAGTCCAACTCTCACATCCACACATGACCACTGGAAAAACCATAGCCTTGACTATTAAGACTGATATCTTAATAAACATTTAAAGGAGCATATACAGTGCTCAATACATAATCTGAACAATTAAATTAGTTCATTTGAAAATTTGAAATTAAAATGTTAGAAAAAGACATCAAAAACTACTCTATGCTGCTCTTACAGTAACATACTTAAGATTTCAGTTTGTAGACTTCCCTGGTGGTCCAGTGATTGAAGAGTCCACAGTCCACCTGCCAGTGTACAGGACACAGTTTTGATTCCTGATCTGGGAAGATCCCACATGCCCGGGGCAAATAAACACATGTGCCCCAACTATTGAGCCCACGTGCTACAATTACTGAAGCCCATGCTCCCTAGAGCCCATGCTCCAAAAGAAAAGCTATAGAAATGAAAGTCCGTGCACTGCAACTAGAGAGTAACACCCTGTCCAGCATAGCTAGAGAAAGCCCTTGCAGCAAAGAAGACCTAACAAAGCCAAAATTAACTTTTTAAAATTGTGTTTATAAATTAATGTACAATAGTTAAATATGAAAAAACTAGACACAAAAAAACTTTCAATTAAGTTTCTTGCATTAATACAACGTTCCTCAAATTGAGAGAAAAACTGAGCTTTTACCTGGCATATGGAGACTCAACTCAAAATGCCTTGGCTGGAAACTTTTTTTTTTAAACTTTTTAAGAGTAGTAAATAAGCAAGCTTTTTTTTTTTTTTTTTAATTTTGATAGCTAAGGATGTCAATAAAGTTTTCCTATGGCATAGAAGTACCAAAAGCACTTCACAGTGTATGTGTTAATGGTTCAAATAAAATACAAACACATGTCATTACACTGCATTTCAATTTACTGTGCTTAAGAGATATAGCATTTGTTTTTCTAACTAAAGTTTTGAGGGAACTCTGTGTCCAGAAAGCCTGTATGTGCCCTTTTTTTCCAACGGTGCTTGCTCACTTTGTGTCACATTCTGGAAATATTCACAGTATTTCAAACTTTTTAAAAATTATTTACATGTTATGGTGATGTGATATTGGATGTTAACATTGTAATTGATTTGGGGTGTATGGATTATATTCCTACAAAAAGGCAAATTTAACTGATATATGTGTTCTTGCCACAGAAACCAGTAATCGAGAAACCAAACACCACACTCAAGAGAGTTGGAGAGCTCAAGTTTATTACACCAGTGGGCCCAAGCTCTGAGCCCTGAACAAAGGGATTACAGAATTTTTACAGACAGACTGCAGTGGGCAACACTAGCTGTTAATAGGCTGGTTTAAACTAAGGTTTTCCTCCTCAGGAACAGTGGTCAAGATGGGGAGAGGGCTGCCTGACCTGGACAGGCATGATTAAGCAGGTTTGTAGGGGTGGGTAATTGCACAGAGTAAGACAAGGGTGAGGGAGATAAACTCCAGTGCCTAGTACTGCAAGTCCCCACTTTCTGAGATTACATGACCTACGTTATCCAGACTTTTCAAGGGGCAAGCTGAGTTACAGAGGCAGAAGGAGGAGAAGGTAAAAATTTAACTTTTCCTCTTCATTCTGACTACCCCATTGGCTAGCTGTTCCCTTGTCTCTCACTTTCCTTTGGCCTCCCTACTCCAATACTGAAATCAGATCAATTAATAACCCTACAATAGCCTCCTATGTTTTCAAGTGAGAGTCATATGTTTCTCAGCTTAAATCAAAAGCTAGAAATGATTAAGGTTAGTGATGCAGACATACTGAAAATCAAGACTGAATGAAAGCTTAGCTAAGTCATGACTGCAAGGGAAAAGTTTTAAAGGAAATGAAAATTGCTACTTCACTGAACACACAAGTGTTAGAATAGTAAAACATCCTTAATTCTGTATGGAGAAAGTTTCAATGGGCTAGACAGAAGAAGTCAGCCTCAATATTCTCTTAACTAAAAAGCTAATCCAGAGCAAGTGCCTAACTCAATTCTGTGAATGAGAGACAAGTTAGGAAGCTGCAGAACCAATGTCTGAAGCTAGCAGAGGTTGGCTTATGAGGTTTGAGGGTAGTAAGTATCAAGTTCCAGCATGATAGATGCAGCAACTTACCTGGAACTTAAGATATTTAATGAAGGCGGCCACACTGAACAGATCTTCAACACAGACAAAACAGCCTTCAGTTGCAAGATGCTATGCAAGACTTTCCAAGGTAGACAGAAGTCAGTGCCTGCCTCTAAAGCATCAGTGGACAGGCTGACTCTCATTACAGACTAATGCAGTCGGTGTTTCATTTGAAGGCAATGCTCACTAACCATTCGGATAGTCACAAGGCCCTTAAAAATTGTATGTATTCTGCCTACAGCCTGTGAGACTTGTGCAATAGCACATTAATTTAAACAAAGTTTTTAAAGCCTGCTCTTGAGACATAGAGCTTTTGAAAATTCCTTTAAAAGCATTACTCCTCACTGACAATGCACCTGGGCATCCAAGATCCGTGAAGATATATGATTCTTGTCCATGCCTGCTGATACTGCATCCAATCTGTAGCCCAAGGATCAAGGGGTAATTTTGACTTGATTTCAAGACTCATTACATAAGAAATTTTGTGAGACAGATATAGAAAAGGACTACTCTCATAAATCTGGACAGTCAATTGAAAATATACTTGAAGAATTCACCATTACAGATGCCATGAAGAAATTAATGATATGCAGAAGAGATCAAAGTATGAACAGTAAAAGGAGTTTGAATTGCTAGACCTTCAAATGACCAGCCCCCTACAGACACATTTGTTGTCACATTTCTTGGCTCAGGGCCAGGTTGCAGCAAAAAGCCTTGGCAAATGTTTTCTTTTTGCTGAGAGGGAAAGAGACTCGTCTTCAACCTTCTGGCCCATATTGGGCTGGTTTATAGTTTCCAACACATTACTGGAATTTACTTGGAAGTTTTAGCATGAGAATCCTAGGCAAAGTGGACTACAGTTGAAACTTCTGACAACGGAAACATGTGTTCTGCCTCATCTTCAGTCAGTTGAGCACACTTTGTGCTTAGACAAACTCTCCATGTCCAAACACAATAAACATCAATAAATCAGTGATTTTAAATGATTATATCAAAAAAAAAAAAAAAGGTCTGGAAGAACTTTATTCCAATCCTCATGTTTGTACCGTTGAAGATATCAGTGGAGAAAGTAAATGTAGATTTGGTGGAAATGACAAGAGAACCAGAATTAAAAGTGAAGCTTGAAGAAGCAAGGACTTCCCTGATGACTCAGGGGTAAAGAATACACCTGCAATACAGACGATACAGATTTGATTCTTGAGTCAGAAGAAGGGTAATCCACTTCAGCACTGTTGCCTAGAAAATTCCTTGGACAAAGGAGCCTGGCAGGCTACAGTCCATGGGGTCACAAACACTTTGACATGACTATGACACACAGCACTAAAGTCACTGACTGTGGCAACCTCATGTTAAAACAGGAGAAGTACAAGAGCGGCAAACGGGAGCTACCCCATGTCCCAGGTAAAGAGCAACAGCTGTGCTTTGCTGGAGCAGCCATGAAGAGAAACTTAATGTCCAAGGTAAGAGAAACCCAAGTAAGACAGTAGGATCTGAGAGAGGGCATCAGAGGACAGACAGACTGAAACCACAATCACAGAAAACTAGCCAATCTGATCACACAGACCACAGCTTGTCTAACTCAATGAAATTGAGCCATGTCATGTGGGGCCATCCAAGATGGCTTGGTCATGGTGGAGAGGCCTGATGGAATGTGGTCCACTGGAGAAGGGAATGGCAAACCACTTCAGTATTCTTACCTTGAGAACCCCATGAATAGTACGAAAGGCAAAAAGATAGAACACTGAGAGATGAACTCCCCAAGTTGGTAGTTGCCCAACATGCTACTGGAGATAATGGAGAAATAACTTCAGAAAGAGTGAAGGGACAGAACAAAAACAAACAAACAAAAACACCCAGTTGTGGGTGTGCTGGTGATAGAAGCAAGGCCCAATGCTGTAAAGAGCAATGTTGCATAGGAACCTGAAATGTAAGGTCCATGAATCAAGGCAAATTGGAAGTGGTCAAACAAGAGATGGCATGGGTGAAAGTCAACATTCTAGGAATCAGTGAACTAAGATGGACTGCAATGGGTGTATTTAACTTAGAGGACCATTATATCTATTACTGTGGGCAGGAATCCCTTAGAAGAAATGGAGTAGCCATCATAGTCAACAAAAGACTCTGCAATGCAGTACTTGAATGCAATCTCAAAAACAACAAAATGATCTCTGTTCGTTTCCAAGACAAAGCATTCAATATCACCGTAATCCAAGTCTATGCCCCGACCAGTAACACTGAAGAAGCTGAAGTTGAACAGTTCTATGAAGACCTAAAAGATCTTTTAGAACTAACACTCAAAAAAGATGTCCTTTTCATTATAGGGGACTGGAATGCAAAAGGAGGAAGTCAAGAAACACCTGCAATAACAGGAAAGTTTGGCCTTGCAGTACAGAATGAAGCAGGGCAAAGTTGATAGAGTTTTGCCAAGAGAACACACTGGCCATAGCAAACACCCTCTCCCAACAACACAAGAAAAGACTCTACACATGGACATCATCAGATGGTCAACACCAAAATCAGATTGATTATTTTCTTTGGAGCCAAAGATGGAGAAGCTCTATATAGTCAGCAAAAACAAGACTGGGAGCTAACTGTGGCTCAGATCATGAACACTTTATTGCCAAATTCAGACTGAAATTGAAGAAAGTGGGGGAAACCACTAGACCATTCAGGTATGACCTAAGTCAAATCCCTTATGATTATACAGTGGAAGTGAGAAATAAATTTAAGGGACTAGATCTGATAGACAGAGTGCCTGAAGACTATGTATGGAGTTTCACGACTTTGTACAGGAGACAGGGATCAAGACCATGCCCAAGAAAAAGAAATGCAAAAAAGGAAAATTGCTGTCAGAAGTGGCCTTACAAAGAGCTGTGAGATGAAGAGAAGCAAAAATCAAAGGAGAAAAGGAAAGATATTCTCATTTGAATGCAAAGTTCAAAAGAATAGCAAGGAGAGATAAGAAAGCCTTCCTCAGCAATCAATGCAAAGAAATAGAGGAAAACAACAGAATGGGAAAGACTAGAGATCTCTTAAAAAAAAAAAAAATGAGAGATATAAAGGGAACATTTCATGCAAGGATGGACTCAATAAAGAACAGAAATGGTATGGACCTAACAGAAGCAGGAGCTATTAAGAAGAGGTGACAATACACAGGATAACTTTACAAAAAAGATCTTCATGGCCCAGATAACCATGATGGTGTGATCACTCACCAAGAGCCAGACATTCTGGAATGTGAGGTCAAGTGGGCCTTAGGAAGCAGTACTACAAACAAAGCTAGTGGAGGTGATGGAATTCCAATTGAGCTATTTATTTCAAATCCTGAAAGATGATGCTGTGAAAGTGCTGCACTCAATATATCAGCAAATTTGGAAAACTCAACAGCACCCATAGGACTGGAAAAGATCAGTTTTCATTCCAGTCACAAAGTAAGGCAATGCCAAAGAATGCTCAAACTACCACACAATTGCACTCATCTCACATGCTAGCAAAGTAATGTTCAAAATTCTCCAAGTCAGGCTTCAGCAATACATGAACCTTGAACTTCCAGATGTTCAAGCTGATGTTAGAAAAGGCAGAGGCACCAGAGATCAATTTGCCAACATCTGATGGATCATTGAAAAAGCAACAGTTCCAGGAAAACATCTATTTCTGCTTTATTGACTACTCCAAAGCCTTTGACTGTGTGGATCACAATAAACCGTGGAAAATTCTGAAAGACATGGGAATACCAGACCACCTGACCTGCCTCTTGAGAAACCTGTGTGCAGGTCAGGATGCAATAGTTAGAACTGGACATGGAACAACAGACTGGTTCCAAATAGGAAAAGGAGTACATCAAGGCTGTACATTGTCACCCTGCGTATTTAACTTCTATGCAGAGTACATCATGAGAAATGAAACACAAGCTGGAATCAAGATTGCTGGGAGAAATATCAATAACCTCAGATATGCAGATGACATCATCCTTATGGCAGAAAGTGAAGAGGAACTAAAAAACCTCTTGATGAATGTGAAAGAGGAGAGTGAAAAAGTTGGCTTAAAGCTCAACATTCAGAAAACTAAGATCATGGCATCCAGTCCCATCACTTCATGGCAAATAGACAGGGAAACAGTGGCTGACTTTACTTTTCTGGGCTCCAAAATCACTGTGGATGGTGACTGCAGCCATGAAATTAAAAGACGCTTACTCCTGGGAAGTTATGACCAACCTAGACAACGTATGAAAAAGCAGAGACATTACTTTGTCAACAAAGGTCCATCTAGTCAAGGCTATGATTTTTCCAGTAGTCATGTATGAATGTGGAAGGTGGACTATCAAGAAAGCTGAGCGCTGAAGAATTGATGCTTTTGAACTGTGGTGTTGGAGAAGACTCTTGAGAGTCAATTGGACTGCAAGGAGATCCACCCAGTCCATCCTAAAGGAGATCAGTCCTAGGTGTTCATTGGAAGAACTGATGTTGAAGCTGAAACTCCAATACTTTGGCCACCTGACGCAAAGAGCTGACTCATTTGAAAAGATCCTGACATTGGGAAAGACGGAAAGTAGGAGGAGAAGTGGACAACAGAAGACGAGATGGTTGGATGTCATCATCGACTCAATGGCCATGGGTTTGCGTAGACTCCAGCAGTTGGTGATGGGTGGCTTGGCGTGTTATGGATCAGGGGGTCACAAAGAGTCGGACTCGAAGAGCGACTGAACTGAACATGTTAAAAGTTTTAACAGGCAGGCTTGCTTCTTATGGATGTACAAAGAAACTGGTTTCTTCAGACTAACACAGCCAAGAGATTTGTGGAAGGGAGCTGGAAGGGAGGTGTGGGAACGAAGAATTGTGAGTTTGGGGTTTGCACATAGCAACTATTATATAGTTAAATTATTATATAGATAAATTACAAAGGCCTACTGCACAGCACAGGAAACTATATAATATCCTGCAATAAAGCATAATGGAAAAAATTATAAAGATTGCCATGTATGTGTATGTTGTATATATACACATATATATGACTGGATTACTATGTTGTACAGCAGAAATGGACACATTACAAAAAACAAAAGTTGCTCCATTGTATCGAACTCTTTGCAACTCCATGGACCACATGGACCCCATGGACCATGGACCTGACAGGTTCCTCTGTCCATGGAACTCTCCAGGCAAGATTACTGGAGTAGGTAGCCATTCTCTTCTCCAGAGGACCTTTCCAGTCCAGGGATGGAACCAAGGTTTCCCACACTGCAGGGAGACTCTTAAGCATCTGATATTTCAATTAAAATTATTTTTAAGTGGTTTCTCATGACCTACCTCTGCTGAAGATTCTATGAAGACTATAAACCAAACAATTTAGAGGGGCGGTCCTAATATGGTGGAAAAATAGGAGGTGGAGACCACTTTCTCCCCCCAAAATTCATCAAAAGAACATTTGAATCCTGAGCAAACTCCACAAAACAACTTCTGAATGCTGACAAAGGGAATCAGGAACCCAGAAAGGCAGCCCATTGTCTTCAAGAGGAGGTATGACAAAATATGAAAGATTAAAAGAGAGACAAAAGGGGTAGGGACGGAGATCTGTCCCCGGAAAGGAGTCTTTTTTTTTTTTTTTTTCACTTATTTATATTAGTTGGAGGCTAATTACAATACTGTAGTGGTTTTTGCCATATATTGATATGAATCAGCCATGGATTTACATGTGTTCCCCATCCTGAACCCCCCTCCCTCCCCATCCCATCCCCCCGGGTCATCGTAATGCACCAGCCCTGAGCACTTTTCTCATGCATCAAACTTGGACTGGTGATCTGTTTCACAATTGATAATATACATGTTTCAATGGTATTCTCTCAAATCATCCCACCCTCGCCTTCTCCCACAGAGTCCAAAAGTCTGTTCTATACATCTGTGTCTCTTTTTCTGTCTTGCATATAGAGTTACTGTTACCATCTTTCTAAATTCCATATACATGCGTTAGTATACTGTATTGATATTTTTCTTTCTGGTTTACTTCATTCTGTATAATGGGCTCCAGTTTCATCCACCTCATTAGAACTGATTCAAATGTATTCATTTTGATGGCTGAATATTCCATTGTGTATATGTACCACAGATTTCTTATCCATTCATCTGCTGATGGGTATCTAGGTTGCTTCCATGTCCCAGCTATTATAAACAGTGCAGCGATGAACATTGGGGTACACGTGTCTCTTTCAGTTCTGGTTTCCAGGAAAGGAGTCTTAAAAATGAGAGAAGTTTCCAAACACCAGGGAACACTCTCACCAGCAGGTCTGTGGGGACTCTTGGAATCTCAGAGGGCAACATACTGAGAGGAAAAATAAATAAATGAATAATTAAAACCCACAAATTACTTGCCTAATGGCAACTCCCAGCACTCCCAGCCACCAGCAGCAAGTAGGGTATGAACAGGGAGGCGCGGGCTGCATTACTTAGGGTAAGGACCTGGCCTGAATGCCCTGAGAGCAATTTGAGGGAATTAACATGAGACAGCAACACAGACTGTGGGATAGCCAGAGAGAGAGAGAAAAGAAGGAGACAGAGAGAACTATCCTGCGAAAAGCCCTATACTAAGACAATGCCAGGCCTGCTCACAGAACAAAGGACTAAGCAAATACCAGAGAAGAGCCAGCAGGCTGCAGACAGGCCCATCTGCTGCTGCAGACAAGCAGGCGGAGGGCAGTCACAGCCACAAAGACGCAATCGGGGCCTCAGAGAAGGCATCCTGTACCAAACTGCAAGCAGGCTTCATTGCTAACCAATGCTTCTTGGGATTTTGGATGGTTGACATTCACCATGAGGGTCACAGCCAGAGATCAGCTCCTCGGAAGAGACACATGGCACACCTGAGAAGGCATGCCAGTTGTACACCCAGAAAACATAGAGGCTGGGACGGGGGAGGCAATAAGACGCACCCCCCACCCCCACACACACACCTTGGGGTGACTGTGCTTGCCAAGCACCTGGTCACCTGAGCTACTCAGACCTGGGAAGGACACGAAACGCAGGCCCAACCAAGTCTGCGCCTTTGTGGAGTACCCGAGAACCTGAACCTGAGCGGCTTAGACCTGGAAGTGCACACAACCCAGGGCCCGCATCAGACAGTTCCCGGCAGAGCAACCTAGAGCCTGAGCAGTGTAGCCTGGGAAAGCACACAGGTTGTGAGCAGGGGCAAACCCAGTGTGGCTGAATCACTGCAAGCACTCCCCACACACGCCTGTGATATTTGCAGTGTTCCTCCCTCCCCACACACAACTGAACAAGCAGCCTAAAAAAGTGACCACCACGGCCCCCTTGTCAGGGAGGAAATTAGACACTGAAGAGACCAGCAAACAAAAGCAGCTAAAATAAACAGAGAGAACCGCTTTGGAAGTGACAGGTGCAATAGACTAAAACCCTGTAGTTAGCACCCACTACATAGGAAGGGGCCTTTAGATCCCGACTTTTTTTAATATTGTATTTTTGAGAATCTAAGCTCTACTCTAGATTTAATCGTTGTTTCTTGGTATTTGTTTTCAATTCTCTAAGAACCAAATCTTCAGTACCCATTTTTACTTGGGAGTGCAATTACTGGCTTGATTGCTTTCTTCCTTTTGACTCTCCTTTTTCTCCCCCAGGTCACCTCTATCTCCTCCCTCCCTCTTCTCTTCCTAACCAACTCTGTGAATTCTGTGTTCCACGCTGTGGAAAACACTTAGGAAACTGATAATTGGCTGGATCAGTGTCTCTCCTTTTGACTCCCCCCTCCTCTCCTCCTGGTCCCCTCTGTCTCCTTCCCCCCTCTTCTCTTCTCTGTGTAACTCCGTGAACAGCTCTGAGGGGTCCAAACTGTGGAGAGTACATAGGGAATTGATTACTGGCTAGCTTGCTCTCTCCCCTTTTGATCCCCCCTCTTCTCCTCCTGGGCACCTCTATCTTCCTCCTCCATCTTCTCTTCTCCATGTAACTCTGTGAACCTCTCCAGGTGTCCCTCACTGTGGAGAATCTTTTTACCACTAACCTAGATGTTTTATCATCAGTGCTGTATAGATGGAGATAAAGGCTTGAGGCTACTGTAAGTCTACAAACCAGGGGTAGGAGGCTTACCAAAACATGAGAACACCAGAGAATTCCTGACTCCATGGAATATTAATCGATAAGAGCTCATCTAAGAGGAACCACAAACAGAATACAGAAAGGCCACCCCGAACACAGCAATATAGACAAGATGAAAAGGCTGAGAAATACTAAGCAGATAAAGCAACAGGATATAGGCCCACCAAACCAAACCAAAGAGGAAGAGATAAGGAACCTACCTGAAAAAGAATTCAGAATAATGATAAGTGAAAATGATCAAAAACCTTGAAAACAAAATGGAGTTACAGGTAAATAGCATGGAGACAAAGATTAAGAAGATGCAAGAAATGTTTAACAAGGACCTAGAAGAAATAAAAAGAGCCCATATATAATGAATAATGCAGGAAATGACATCAAAAACACTCTGCAGGGAACCAACAGTAGAATAATGGAGGCAGAAGACAGGATAAGTGAGGTAGAAGATAGAATGGTAGAAATAAAAAAGCAGAGAGGAAAAAGAAAAAAGAATTAAAAGAAATGAGAACAACCTCAGAGACCTCTGGGACAATGTTAACACACCCCAACATTCAAATCACAGGAGTCCCAGAAAAAGACAAAAAGACAGACCATGAGAAAATACCTAATGAGATAACAGCTGAAAAGTTCCCCAAAATGGGGAAGCAAATAGTCACCCAAGTCCAAGTAACCCAGAGAGTCCCAAGCAGGATAAACCCAAGGCAAAACACCCCAAGACACTTATTAATCAGATTAACAAAGATCAAAGAACAAATATCAAAAGCAGCAAGGGAAAAACAACAACACACAAGTGGATTCCCATAAAGATAACAGCTGATCTTTCAATAGAACTCTTCAGGCCAGAAGGGAATGGCAGGACATACTTAAAGTGATGAAAGAGAAAAAAACCTACAACCCAGATTACTGTACCCAGCAAGGATCTCATTCAAATATGAAGGACAAATCAAAAGCTTTACAGACAAGCAAAAGCTGAGAGAATTCAGAACCACCAAACCAGCTCTTCAACAAATGCTAAAGGATCTTCTCTAGACAGGAAACACAGAAAAGGTTTATAAACTCGAACCCAAGGCAACAAAGTAAATGGCAACAGGATCATACTTATCAATAATTACCTAAAGTGTAAATGGTTTGAATGCCCCGACCAAGAGACAAAGACTGGCTGAATGGATACAAAAACAAGACCCCTATATATGTTGTCTACAAGAGATCCACCTCAAAACAAGGGACACATACAGACTGAAAGTGAAGGGATGGAAAAAGATATTCCATGCAAATAGAGACCAAAAGAAAGCAGGAGTAGCAATACTCATTATCAGATAATACAGACTTTAAAATAAAGGCTGTGAAAAGAGACAATGAAGGACACTATTAATGATCAAAGCATCAATCCAAGAAGAAGGTATAACAATTACATATATGCATTCAACACAGGCGCATGCAATATGTAAGGCAAATACTAACAAGTATGAAAGGGGAAATTAACAATAACACAATAACAGTCGGAGACTTTAATACCCCACTCACATTTATGGATAAACTAAATAGAAAGTTAAGAAGGAAAGACAAACTTTAAATGATACAATAGACCAGTTAAACCTCGCTGATATTTATAGGACATTTCACCCCAAAATAATGAATTTCACATTTTCTCAAGTACACATGGAACTTTCTCCATGACAGATCACATCCTGGGCCATAAATCCAGCCTTGGTAAATTCAAAAAAACTGAAATCATTCCAAGCATCTTTTCTGACCACAATACAGTAAGATTAGATGTCAACTACAAGAGAAAAACTATTAACAATTCCAACATATGGGAGCTGACACATACTGCTGAATAGCTAACAAATCACAGAAGAAATTAAAAAGAAATCAAAATATGCACAGAAACAAATGAAAGTGAAAACACAATAACACAAAACCTAAGGGACACTGTAAAAGCAGTGCTAAGGGGAAATTTCATAGCAATACAGGGTTAACTCAAGAAACAAAAAAAAAAGTCAAATAGGTAACGTAACTCTACACCTAAGGCATCTAGAAAAGGAAGAAATGAAGAACCCCAGGGTTAGTTAAAGGAAAGGAATCTTAAAATTAGGGCAGAAATAAATGCAAAAGAAACAAGAGAGACCATAACAAAATCAACAACGCTAAACACTGGATGTTTGAGAAGATAAATAAAACTGACAAACCATTAGTCAGACTCATCAAGAAACAAAGGGAGAAAAATCAAATCAACAAAATTAGAAATGAAATTGGAGAAATCGTAACTGACAACACAGAAGTACAAAGGATCACAAGAGACTACTATCAGCAACTATATGCCAATAAAATGGACAACTTGGAAGAAATGGACAAATTCTTAGAAACGTAGAACTTCCCAAAACTGAACCAGCAAGAAACAGAAAATCTTAACAGACCCATCACAAGCTAAGAAATTGAAACTGTAATCAGAAATCTTCCAGCAAACAAAAGCCCAGGACCAGATGGCTTCACAGGTGAATTCTACCAAAAATTCAGAGAAGAGCTAACACCTATCCTACTCAAACTGTTCCAGAAAACTGCAGAGGAAGTTAAGCTTCCAAGCTCATTCTATGAGGCCACCATCACCCTAATACCAAAATCAGCCAAAAGATGCCACAAAAAAAGGAAAACTACAGGCCAATATCACTATGAACACAGATGCAAAAATCTTTTAACAAAATTTTAGCAATAGAATCTAACAACATATGAAAGAGATCATACATCATGACCAAGTGGGCTTTATCCCAGGGATGCAAGGATTCTTCAATATCCGCAAAGCAATCAACTTAATACACCACATTAAAAAGTTGAAAGATAAATTTTTAATCATATTATTTTTAATCATAAACATATGATTATCTCAAAAGATGCAGAGAAAGCCTTTGACAAAATTCAACATCCATTTACGATAAAAACCCTCCAGAAAGCAAGAATAAAGGGAACATACCCCAACATAATAAAAGCTATATATGGTAAACCCATAGCAAACTTCCCTAAAGTCAGGAAGAAGACAAGGATGCCCTGTCTCACCAGTACTACAGAACATAGATCTGCAAGTTTTCGCCACAACAATCAGAGCAGAAAAATAAATAAAAGGAACTGATTGGAAAAAAAGAAGTAAAACTCTGTTTGCAGATGACATGATCCTCCATGCAGAAAACTGCATAAGACTCTACCAGAAAACTGCTAGAGCTAATAATTCAATATAGTAAAGTTTCAGGATATAAAATCAACACACAGAAATCCCTCGCATTCCTACACACTAACAATGAGAAAACAGAAAAAGAAGTTAAGAAAACAATTCCATTCACCATTGCAAGGAAAAGAATAAAATACTTAGGAATGTATCTACCTAAAGAAACGAAAGACCTACATACAGAAAACTCTAAAACACTGATCTAAGAACTCAAACAGGACACAAATAGATGGAGAAATATACCATGTTCATGGATCAGATGAATCAATATAGTGAAAATGAGTATACTACCCAAAGCAATCTATAGATTAAATGCAGTCCCTATCAAGCTACCAACAGTATTTTTCACAGAACTAGAACAAAAAATTTCACAATTTATGTGGAAATACAAAAAAACCTCGAATAGCCAAAGCAATCTTAAGAAGAATGGAACTAGGGGAACCAACCTGCCTGACTTCAAGCTCTACTACAAAGCTACACTCATCCAGACAGTATGGTACTGGCATAAAGACAGACACATAGATCAGTGGAACAAAATAGAAAGCCCAGAGATAAATCCACGCACCTATGGACACCGTATCTTTGACAAAAGAGGCAAAAATATACAATAGAGAAAAGACAATCTCTTTAACAAGTGGTGCTGGGAAAACTGGGCAACCACTTGTAAAAGAATGAAACACTTTCTAACACCATACACAAAAATAAACTCAAAATGGATTAAAGATCTAAACTAAGACCAGAAACTGTAAAATTCCTAGAGGAAAAATAAGCAAAACACTCTCCGACATAAATCACTGCAGGATCCTCTATGACCCACGTCCCAGAGTAATGGAAATAAAAGGAAAAATAAACAAGCAGTACCTAATTAAACTTAAAAGCTTTAGCACAACCAAGGAAACTATAAGTAAGGTGAAAAGACAGCCTTCAGAATGGGAGAAAATAATAGCAAACAAAGCAACTGACAATTAATCTTAAAATATACAAGCAACTCCTGCAGCTCAAATCCAGAAAAATAAACCCAACCAAAAATTAGGCCAAATAACTAAACAGACATTTTTCCAAAAAAGACATACAGATGGCTAACAAAGACATGAAAAGATGCTCAACATCACTCATTATCAGAGAAATGCAAATCAAAACCACAATGAGGTACCATTACACGCCAGTCAGGATGGCTGCTATCCAAAAGTCTACAAACAATAAATGCTGGAGAGGGTGTGGAGAAAAGGGAACCCTCTTACACTGTTGGTGGGAATGCAAACTAGTACAGCCGCTATGGAAAACAGTGTGGAGATTTCTTAAAAAACTGGAAATAGAACTCCCATATGACCCAGCAATCCCACTTCTGGGCATACACACCAAGGAAACCAGAATTGAAAGAGAGACATGTACCACCATGTTCATTGCAGCACTGTTTACATTAGCCAGGACATGGAAGCAAAGTAAATGTCCATCAGCAGACAAATGGTTAAGAAAGCTGTGGTACATATATACAATGGAATATTACTCAGCCATTAAAAAGAACACATTTGAATCAGTTATAACGAGGTGGATGAAACTGGAGCCTATTATACAGAGAGAAGTAAGCCAGAAAGGAAAACACCAATACAGTATATTAACACATATATGTGGAATTTAAAAAGATGGTAACAATAACGCTATATATGAGACAGCAAAAGAGACAGAGACGTATAGTAATATTTAGTCTTTTAGACTCTGTGGGAGAGGGTGAGGGTGGGATGATTTGGGAGAATGGCACTGAAGCATGTATATTATCATCTGTGAAAGGAATAGCCAGTCCAGGTTTGATGCATGAAACAGGGTGCTTGGGGGCTGGTGCACTGGGATGACCCAGAGGGATGGGATGGGGAGGGAGTTAGGAAAGGGGTTCAGGATGGGGAACACCTGTACACCTGTGGCAGTTTCATGTCAATATATGGTAAAACCACTATAATTATTGTAAAGTAATTAGCCTTCAGTTAAAATAAGTAAATTTATTTTTAAAAAAAGAAATAAAAAATAAAACAACAACAAAGAAATAATTTAGGTTATTGCATAAATGTAGTTCATAAAGCAGCAGCATGGCTTGGGAGGATTAACTCCAATTTGAAAGAAGTTGTGACTAAAACATTACCAAATGGCAAAGCAGTCTACAGAAAGAGTTTGGGAAAGAAGAATCAATGCAGCAAATGCCATTGTTAAGAAAACTGCCACAGCAACTCTAACTTTCAGCAAACATAATCCTAATCAGTCAGCAGTGATTAACATCAAGGCAAGATCTTCTGCCAGCAGAGATCAGAACTCACCGAAGACTTAAATAATGGTTAGCAATTTTTTTTCCTGTAGGAATAAAACATTCAAACATCAAGACAGGGACTTCCCTGGTGGTCCAGACTGCACATTTCCAATGGAGAGGGAAAGGGTTTGATCCCTTGTCAGGAAACTAGATCCCACATGCTGCATGGAATGACCAAAATAAAAACAAAACTGTATTTTTTCAACATACAATGCTGTTACTGCACACTATTTAATTTTTTATGTAACAGAATACCAAAAATTCATGTGACTCACTTTACTGTGAAACTTGCTTGACTGCAGTGGTCTGAAACTAAACGTGCAATGTCTCTGAGGTAGCCTTATAACCTACTAAGTTCACTACTATTGAGTAATGTAATCATAATATAAAAAACATTATAATTAAAAGTTAAAAAGTAGAATCTCTTTGGCTTTGATTTTAAATTTCTTAATGTTACAGAAAACCCAGAATAGATTAATTATATATATATATATAGTAGCTAAATGAATTATATATATATATATAGTAGCTAAATGAAGCAGTGGAAATAAGTATCTTCTCTGTTAATCACAATACTTTTATAAAGTACAATTATAGTTACAGACTTCTCATAAAAAAGAGAAAGCACAAACGATAAGTTATGTTAGGAAATTTTTCAATTCTTTTTCTTTTCTGTAATTCTCTCATGGTAAAGAACAAAAGGCAAATCATTTTAAACAGAAAATCCCAATGTATCTGAAATGCTGAATTCAGTGTCATGTTAAGGTATGCTATTCAAAGAGTAAATTTCAATGTATATGCAGTTTTTAAGAAGAAATAAAAATGACAGGAAATAAAAACAACAGAGGACAAAGTCTTCTTAAATCAAATTCTATTTGTGAATTCAGCAAAATAATTTCTATAAAACAAAACAGCAAAATATTTAAATAGTATAAGATGGGCTGTATTTGTTTGCAGGGATATTTGGTTTTTAGACAGGCTCCAAAATATTACACACATTTAAAAGTTACCAATTCTTTTTTAAATATAGTATTTAATCCCAAGTTTCCTGAAATCCTGAAACAAATGCTTATTTTAAAATAGTACTTCAGAATTATAATAACTAACCAAAAATTTATGTTTTAAATAAACCTCACAAGAGTAAGTTTTAGAATGCAAAAGAACCTGGGACAATTTTGCTACCAAGTAAAATTCTGACTGACTAGACTTATCAGCCAGACATCTTGGTGCAATGGTATTTCAAACTACTATGGGACTCTGATGATGTCCATTTCACTGGCCTCCAGTTGAAGCAAAACTTTAGAACCTTCATCTACTTAAAAAACAAAAAAAATCCAAAAAACAAGCACACCAAGTACAGTCTTCTCTTATGTGCTCCACATCATGGCATAGCAAAATTCTGCATATTTAATATTTTAATATTTCTATTATCAATACTTTCACATTTCTGTGTCCCATCAAGAGACTCAAGTGTCAAATATTAAATATGAAGAACATACATATAACCAAAAACGGTTTATTTGTTACATTTCTCATTTTATATTTACTCCTGGTATAAGAAATAAAAGCTCTGGGCAACATACCTGTCACTTTGAGGAAACTGCTATCATTCATGTAACTTTGTTCTCACTGGCTATATAAACTTAGTGAGTGCTCTCGCTGGCTACACCAACATAGTGTGAAGCCAAGCTAAATACAGTATTACTACAGCTTTAAAGTGATCATGTACTATCGGAATAAAAAGGTAATGAAAATATGCATAAACAGTGTTATTACAACACCAATTTCCAACATCACCCATGTAATTCAAAGGCTTACAGTGGCTCCAGTAACTAAGAGTTAGTAAGCAGCTACTGGTGTGACTGGTATGAATGGCCTCGTTCAGTGTTAACTTTCTTCTCCCCATCTTTTTTTTTTTTTTTGTAAAGGCTTTGCTCCAATTGCCATGAAGCTGACAATACTGGTTGGCAAGTGCATCAGACATAGCGAAAAAGAAACCCAAAAAATCAAAAGACAACTTTTTGTATATCTCTCATAGACACCAAAAATTTTTTGTTGCTTAAGAATTAACCATCAAACAATACATTATATACAACTTTCCCATTTACATATCGGTATCACCCATTTATTACAAAACACTATACACTTCTCCCGCAGGTGGCTTCCCTGTTGACACCAATCTTCTGCAAATGAGACAATGAATCAACTCTCCACTCCATGTTGAACAATTTCTCTATTTTGTTAAATACTATCCAAGTATATAAAAGTTTGGACTATAAGGCCTAACAGCCTGGTCTTAAAGAACCAGTTAATTATGGACGTTTCACTGATCCTTCATTTCAGACGAGGATACTTCTTCATTGCCTTCACAGTTTTCTTGTTGCTGCTGGGCAGTTTTCTGATGGTTGTTCAAGTGATGTGCTGCTGGTCCTGTATATGGCTGTCCATGTATGTGACTATTCTGAGAAGTGAAACAGATTGGTATGTCAGACATATCAAATGAAAATGAAAAACTCACATGGTAAAGTATGTCTAAAGGCTTCCCTGGTGGCTTAGCAATAAAGAATCTGCCTGCAATGCAGGAGACACAGGGACGAGGGTTTGATTCCTGGGTCAAGAAAGTCTCTTGGAGGAGGAAATGACAACCCATTCCACTATTCTTGCCTGGAAAATCCAGAGGAACCGAACAAACAACAGTCCAGCATGTTGTAAAACAACTGGCCACAACTAAGCAAACTGAGCCTACCAAGTCGAAAAGCAGCCATGAGTCTATTTTCCTTGGGATGGTACTCAGCAATCTCTGATTTTAACAAGGACCTTTAGATGATTTAAGGAACATTAAAGACCACTGTCTATTCAACTATCTTAACTAGCTGAATTAGTCACATTTATAGTTTATAATTCAGAACAACTTTTCTAGAAACTTTCTCCCCAAATTCTTGTTTACAAATAAAAGTTCCTTCAGATAAAATTTTTATCAGTTATTCCTTTTTGTGCAACAAAGCATCTATTAAAATGAGTTAAACTGTTAACAGGAGGAAGGGAACTTATTTCACATGATGCTTTCTTCACGAAGCTACAGTGGTTTCTATGATTACTTGTGTGTATGTTTTTTGTTGCTTTTGTGTGTGTGTGTTCCTCTCTAATTCTTACAGAATTTGGCTAGGGCACACACATCAAGTTTATTAGTCTATAGTTTCAAGAATCTTAACAACTGGGATCTCTGTCATTTTCAGTCTTCTTATAGTCTTTCCACTCTTGATGTTTCAGAGGAGATATACATTTAAGTGTCCAAAATTGTCAGTATTACAATCTTTTTTTAAACTTGGAAGACATTTACATTTATTTTTACTTTCCCACACCAGCAATCATGTATATCAGACTGGCCTGTTATTGTCCATCAGGAAACACAGCACTGTTGAATACTTTTTCCAATGGAGAATATTGACTATTTTATCCAGTGAAGAACATAAGAAACTTTTAAATCTCTAGTCCTGGTGGTTCTTTGAGAATGAACTATGGACTAAAATGTGCTCTGTTAGCTGGATGTCACTTGACTAGTACTATGATCATATTCCTAGGTCCTTCCTGTGCACTGAAGGCTAATTTGACAGAATTGAGGCTTAAATATCATCATTTAAAAGACATTCCTACTGCAACTGAACATTGCACCTAAGTAATCAAGACACTTTTTTACATTGGCTATTTTCACGTTAATGTGTAATATACATCTTGATTAAGTGCAGTTTTTGGTACAAGAGAGGTGCCTAGTGGGCAAAGGAAATACCCTAAGAGTGGTCAAAATATGCTGTAGTATCATTCCACTCCATCCACTCTTCTGAGCATCTTGTCAAAGTTATTCTTAATAGTTTATTACTTTATAGGCACAACTAAAAGCTACAAAATATTTAAGAAAAATAAGCAAATAATCACAAAAATTAGGGGTTTAAGGTGAAGATAAACTCATGTTTACCTGTTGATACTGAGATCCAGATGAATGAGGATATAATGGGGCATCTTCTGGTGGAGATGATTCATGATCATCTGGGGCTTCTTGGTCATCTGGCTCCTATTATTAAGATGTTTAAAGACATTTTAATAATGTGAGTACAAAGCAACTTTAAATTCACTTTTAATCTTTTAAAAAAAATTTAAAACCACAAAGCTGATCTTTTTTAGAACATTTTTTCATTTACAGTCAATAAAATAATTCAGAGAAAAAAATTTTGATTCACCTAAACATGTTTAGAACAATTTCACTGAAATTTCTTGAAACTAATTTCAACAAAGGTGTCAGGAAGTTTCCTGATTACTTCAGAAAAATTAATACTAAACATTAAAGCTAATAAAACTGCATGACAAAATTTTTAATATAATAAACACGGGCCTATAAAGAAAAAAATTACTTTTCTTTCTTCCATTTCTATTTGCTGCCCATGGGTGACTTTTTTTACCTCCTCTGGACAGAGTTCACAAGCTTTTGCCAGTGTCATCCTAGCACTATGTGATCTCTCTAAGAAATAACCATTTGATGTTTCATTGCTCTGAACTGGAGGAGACCAATTATTATAAGTGTATTGTGGATTGCCAGTGTATGGTCTTCTTTCAAGTTCATCTCCAAGCCATTCTACTGCCCAGGTCCACTTTCTTTTAAGATCGCCATTGCCCTTCAAAATAAAATAAAACAAAACAATTATGTAAAAGAATACATAAAAATTTTAAATGTTAACTTAAAATGCTGACTCTAAATTTTCATGATTCTTTTCTTGGAAAGCATCCATTAATTATGATCCAGATTATAAAATTAAAAAAATAATTCTTACCTGTAGTATTTGGTAAGCAACAGGACAACTGCTAAAGAGAGCCACCATACATTTTATACACTGGTATGCTCTTTTTTGATAGTGATTCTTAGAGCGCTGGATAGTATCAAACAATCCATCTCGGTCATCTGGGATTCCTTTAAGTGCATTATGAATTCTAGAAAAGAACCAGATATATAAATTTATAGTGTCTCTTAGCTAACATTTTGAAGTCCACTGCCTATATATTCAATGTATTTTTTAAGTCTAGTGTTAACTGCTAAGTCGGTCCCATTAGTAAAGTCACTTCAATGATGAGAAAATAAATACAGAAGTCAAACTACTGTCACACAGCTAGCAATATGGGGAGCTGACTAAGTCTGACTCAAGAGTCTGAAGTTCCACCAAATTATTATCAATCCAAAATGACTTTGCTTTACAGTAATTTAAATGAATTACTAAACAATTAAAGATACCAATACTAAATTGTTCTTATTAAAATTACCATGAAGTATGTCTTCATGACTGCTTCAGTTGAGAACAGATTTAGTTAGATCACTACCTCAAGATAGCATTTCAGAGTATAAAGTCTAGTTTCTGTTGAAGTGATACAATCCATCAGTACAAAATTAACCTGAATTCTAATCATTAAAACACACAGGGTGAGTTCAAAACTATGCTATTAGTTTGGTGCAAAAATTACTGCAGCTTTATTTTACAGTGTGGAATTTTGCTGTTTGATACAGGAATACATTTATAAATAAATGTGGTTATGATGTGTAAAAGAATGAAACTGGAACACTTTCTAATACCATACACAAAAATAATCTCAAAATTAAAGATCTAAATCTAAGACCAGAAACTATAAAACTCTTAAGAGGAAAACTCAGGCAGAACACTCTCTGGCATAAATCACAGCAAGATCCTCTTATGACCCACCTCCCACAGTAATAGAAATTAAAAAAAATAAATAAACAAATGGGACCCAATTAAACTTAAAAGTTTTTGCACAAGGAAGGAAACAATAAGCAAGGTGAAAAGGCAGCCTTTAGAATGGGAGAGCAATTGAAATGACTGACAAATAATTAAAATCTCCAAAATATACAAGCAGCTCATAAAGCTCCATACTAGAAAAATGAACAACCCAATCAAAAAAAAAAAAAAAATGGGCACAAGAATGAAACAGACATCTCTCCAAAGAAGCCAAACAGATGGCTAAACACATGAAAGGATGCTCAACGTCACTCACTGTTAAGAGAAAGGCAAATCAAAACCATCTCACATCAGTCAGAATGGCCACCATCAAAAACTCTTCAATGAATCCACACCCTGGAGAGGGTGTGGAAAAAAGGGAACCAACCCTCTTACGCTGTTGGTGGGAATGCAAACTAATACAGCCACAATGGAGAAGTGTGGAGATCCCCTAAAAAACTGAGAATAGCACTGGCATATGACCCTGCAATCCCACTGGGTTTGGGCATATACCAAGGAAACTAGAATTGAAAGAGAAACAGGTACCCCAATGTTCATTGCAGCACTGTTTACAATAGCTAGAACCTGGAAGCAACCTAGATGTTCACTGGCAGATGAATGTATGAGGAAGTTGTGGTACACATACAGAGTGGAATATGACTTGCCTATAAAAAGGAACACATCTGAATCACTTTTCATGAGGTGGATGAAACTGAAGCCTATATACAGAGTGAAGTTAAATCAGAAACAAACACCAATCTGTACATTAATGCATATATATGGGATTTAGAAAGCTGGTAATGACAATCTTATATACAAGGCAACAAAAGAGACACAGATGTAAAGAACAGACTTTTGGACTCTCTAGAAGGCAAGGGTCAGATGATTTGACAGAGAAGCACTGAAACATGTATAATACCATATGTAAAAGAGATGACCAATGTGAGTTCAATACATGAAGCAAGGTACTCTGAGACAACCCAGAGGGATGAGGTGGAGAGGGAGGTGAGAGGGGGTTTCAGGATAGGGGACACATGTGCACCTGTGGCTAATTCATGTTGACAGATGACAAAAATCATCACAATACTGTAAAGTAATTAGCCTCCAAATTTAAAAACTAAATATGGTTATGTTACACATCCTTTTAATGCCCTTTTCTCACTTTATGTTTTTTTCTAATGACTTTATTACTTGGTTTTATATTTATTTCAGACTAGGGACAGGGAAATGATGTCAGACAAAAAGCAAATTCAGGTGATTTTCTTATTTCAGTCCCAAAATGGGTCAAAATGAACCATAAAGCAGTGAAGATAGCTCACACATCAACAACGCATTTGGCCCAGGAACTGCTAATGACTGTACAGTGCAGTAGTGGTTCAAGAAGTTCTGCAAAAGAGATGAGAAGTATAGGGGCTGGCCATTGAAAGTTGTCAACAACCGAGACCATCATCGATGCTTACCCTCATAGAACTACATGAGAAGCTGCCAAAGAATTCAACTTGACCATTCAATGATCATTTGATTTTTTTTTTTTTTGAAGGTTTTGGTTATTCTGTTTATTTCACTTAGGACACTCAGTGGACAATAACTGGGGTACTTAAAAAATCAAAAAAATATGGAACACTTCATGAAACTGCATGTCATCCTTGCCCAGGGGCCATGCTAACCTTCTCTGTATCGTTCCAATTTTACTATATGTGCCACCAAAGCGAGCACTCATTTGACATTTAAAACTGGAAAGGTGAAAAAGCTCAGTACATGGGTGCCTCAGGAACTGACCAAAAATCAAAAAAGGGCTGTCATTTTGAGGTGTCGTACACTCTTAATATAGGCAACAACAACAAACCATCTCTTGATCAGATTTTGACATGAGACAAAAAGTGGGTTTTATATGACAACCAGCAATGAATGACCAGCTCAGTGGCTGGACTGAGAAGAAGCTCCAAAGCTCTTCCTAAAGCCAAAACTGCACCAAAAACAGTTCACAATCACTGGCGGTCTGCTGCCCATCTGATCCACTACAGGTTTCTAAATCTTGGCTAACAATGACATCTGAAAAGTATGCTCAGGAAAACTGATGAGAAGTCATGAAAAACTGCAGTGCCTGAAGCCAGCACTGGTCACCAGAAAGGGACCAATTCTTCTCTGTAACAACAGTCAACCATGCCCAACCACATGTCACAGACCAACGCTTCAAGAGTTGAATGAATTGGGCTAGAAAGTTTTGCCTCATTTTGCTGCATTCACCTGACCTCTCGCCAACTGACAATCAATTCTTCAATAATCTCAACAATTTCTTGCAAGGAAAACACTTCCACAACCAACAGGAGGCAGAAAATGCTTTCCAAGACTCACTGAATCCCACAGCATGGAATTTTATGCAATAGGAATAAATTAACTTATTTTTTGTTGGCAAAAATGTGATTTTAATGGTTCTTATTTTGATTAATAAAGATATGCTTGACTGAACTTATAATCATTTAAAACCCATGGTCTGAAACAACATCATATTTGCACCAACCCAGTAACTTTGGCCACCTGATGCTACGCACTGACTCACTAGAAAAGACCCTGGAAATAGAACTGCCATATGACCCAGCAATCCCACTGCTGGGCATATACATCGAGGAAACCCGAATTGAAAGATATATGTGTACCCCAATGTTCATCGCAGCACTATTTATATTCACCAGGACATGGAAGCAACCTTGATGTCCATCAGCAGACAAATGGATAAGAAAGCTGGGGTACAAACACACAATGGAATATTATTCAGTCATTAAAAAGAATACATTTACATCAGTTCTAATGAGGTCAATGAAACTGAGGCCCATTATACAGAGTGAAGTAAGTCAGAAAGATAAACACCAATACAGTATACTAACGCATATATACAGAATTTAGAGATGGTAACGATAACCCTAGTATAGAAGTCTTTTGGACTCTGTGGGAGAAGGCGAGGGTGGGATGACTTGAGAGAATAACACTGAAACATGTACATTATCATACGTGAAACAGATCATCACTCCAGGTTCAGTGCATGAGACAGGGTGCTCAGAGCTGGTGCACTGGGATGACCCAGAGGGATGGGATGGGGAGGGAGGTGGGAGGGAGGCAGGGTTCAGGATGGGAAACACATGTACACCCATGGTGGATTCACGTCAGTATATGGCAAAACCACTACAATATTGTAAAGTAATTAGCCTCCAATTAAAACAATTAAAAAAAAAAAAAAAAAGACCCTGATGCTGGAAAAGACTGAAAGCAGGAGATTTCACAGGATGAGATGGTTGGATGGCACCACCAACTCAAAGGACATGAGTTTGAGCAAGCTCCGGAAGTTGATGATGGATAGGGAACTCTGGTGTGTTGCAGTCCATGGGGTCGCAAAGAGTTGGACACGACTGAGCAACTGAACTGACTGGATAAGAACTTGTTGAACTGCTAATGATACATGATTTAATTTCAACTCTAGTCTTACATAGTAGACTGATTCTTGTTCTCAGTAGATAATCTGTAAATTATTTACAGATAAAAATGTATCTTCTTATATCAATGTATGACAAAACCCACTGAAATGTTGTGAAGTAATTAGCCTCCAACTAATAAAAAAAAATTTAAAAATGTTATCTTCTTTAGTATCAGTACCTGAATAGAAAATATCTAGAAAAAAATTCTCTTTTATACCATTTGTTTTACTTAATAGCATTATACCACAAACCAAAGGCAGGGATTTTATTGTTTTATGTATTTCTGTTTTGCAATATACATTCATAATATTATTTTTGATAATTTATTTTTGAGAAATTATTTCAGTAATTTTTCAAAGTCTCATCATTCCAGCAAAAATTACACAACTTAGGCACAGTTTAGCTTGGAACACTTGCAGTATTGTAGTGTATATTGTATTTTTATTCTTTAGTTTTGCAGTGATAACAAAATGGTGTCTGTTTCTGCAACACTGTCATTAGTATCAATTGCTTTTCCTAAGCCATTATAATCAACATTGTTTTTACCTTTTTTTGTTCTGTTGTCAATGACAGTGCTTGGCATATAGTAGGCTCTTTGCTTAAGATAGTAACAATCCCATATTAGTTTGTTCACAAAACCTCACTATTTTTCACAACATTTAAATAAAATGTAAATATTTAAATTTTTACTATTTTTACTTTCTTTGGAGAAAAAGGCTATGATGCGACTGATGAGTTTAACACATCTATAAGGTGAAGTCATATACTAAACAATGTAGGTTTTTAATTTCTCTTAAGTAAAAAAATTTTTAAATAAATTCTGGTTAAAGCAAATTAAATTACTAAACCAAGTATTAAGACAAATTAACAAATTCTATCAAGATACCAAAATAGATATTGAATAATAAATGAATATAGGATGTAACATTTTTGTTTCATGGTGATTTGTCTTCTGTTAACACTATTTTGGGAGAAGGCAATGGCAGCCCACTCCAGTACTCTTGCCTGGAAATGGACGGAGGAGCCTGGGAGGCTGCAGTCCATGAGGTCGCGGACACAACTGAGCGACTTCGCTTTCACTTTTCACTTTCATGCACTGGAGAAGGAAATGGCAACCCACTCCAGTGTTCTTGCCTGGAGAATCCCAGGTACAGGGGAGCCTGGTGGGCTGCCATCTATGGGGTCGCACAAAGTCGGACACGACTGAAGTGATTTAGCAGCAGCAGCAACACTATTTTGGGCTTCCCTTGTGGCTCAGCTCGTAAAGAATCTGCTTGCAACGTGGGAGACCTAGGTTCAATCCCTGGGTTGGGACGATTCCCTGGAGAAGGGAAAGGCTACCCACTCCTGTATTCTGGCCTAGAGAATTCCATGGACGGTATAGTCCCCTGGGGTCTCTAGAGTCGGACATGACTGAGCGACTTTCACTTCACTTCACTCTATTTTGACAACACTAATTTTGATTTGCTGCTTATCTAAGATGATAAATTAGGTGACACTTTGAAAATAATAATTTAATAAGTGGAATATTTTCAATCCCCCTGAAATGTGAGATTAAAGTGATTTAACAATCTGTTCTAAAAATTTAGAATGACCTTATGTCATTCTAAGGTCATTTTACTTCTAAATTTTATTTTTTCTTTCATAATTGAGATTTTAGAGGTTGCTTTGAGGATCAGTACACAGACATTTCAATCCAAACACAATTCTTAGCACACCTACCAAAAACCTAAAAAATCATGTACTTGTTAATCAAGTTATACGAGGGAATTTCCAGCTTAAAATCTGGAGCCAAATTTTCCTTGACAGGATTATCAAGTACCAGTATCTTCAAATACTGATGTGGTATTACATCCTAAGTCCCACTAATTCACAATTTAATATAATATACAATACAAACTCAAACTGTCAATCATTCACATTACATCAACAAAGTTAACAGAAATTCAGATTACAAGGACCAAAGATGTTACACAGTGCACAAAAAATTTTTGGTTATTAGAATGACTAATAGCTGGCAATAGGTACACATGCTTGTTTCTAAAATCAACTATAATCAATCCCTGTGAAGAGCAAAGTGAGGATCAGTTAGCAGAGTTGGGCAACTAATTCTATATCAGCATTTGTAGGCTCAGTTTTACTTAAAAGAACACAGCAGAATTTTGGGAAACATTAGTTCCAAACATTACTCTTGACCCCAAATATAGTAATAAAACTTCCAACAGGCAAGGATTATTGTTAGATAACTAAATGTTACTTAGTGTAATGAATTTAAAAACATGTAATAAATGATTATTATTTTTCTACATTGACAGAATTTAACAATTCATGAAAAGCTTACATTACTCAGTTTTAGTTAAAAAAAAAAATAAAAAGCATTAAGTGGAAGCAAAAAAAACTACTAATAAACATAAAACTGCGGTTTTAAGAGAAAATAATAAATAAAACTATGATGGGGAAATATTTCATGCATTGTGCTACTATGTATTTTTAAGAGATTCAAGAAGTAAAATTATATTTGGTTAATAACAATTTCAGCTTGTTTTTAGAATCTACAATATTATCATTATTTTGGTAGCAAAAAGTGTATCCACCTGTGAGCCTGCCAGGAATCCTCTATCAGTAAAATCTGCAGAAGTAGATCCAAATATGGCCGAAGTTCATAGGTGTATGAATATGCAACCTAAAAACGGATGGGACATAATTGAATTTCTTATTTAAAAGACTAATCAAATTATAGGCATATGAATGTTTATTTTTCTTTAACCTGCCACAGTAGTTCACTGAGGACTGTAGATGAGAACTGAGGATTCTCCCAGCAGCAAAAACGAAGTAATTTGATGGTTTCCTCTGAGTTACTGCAGTCTTCAATAATTTTCTTCACATAGCTTGTTCTCACAAATAAAATGTCTGCCACATTCTGCTGAACTGGCATTATAGGCTGTGATAAGTTAGGGTCACCGAAAGGATTGGGAAGAGGGGGATTACCTAGAACAGATTTGTCATCAATGAACAGCCAATAGATGCCTTTGCAAAACTGTAATACTCAATTTTTATTTAAAAAAAAAATGAATTAAGTGCTCTAAACACAAACACTCATAATGGTAGGATATACTAAGATGATAAGATGCAAAAATATAAATGCTGATACTGAAGACAAAAAAAAATTAAAGTTAAAATTCTTAAATCATTTCAACCCTACTAATTTTATTACAGCAGGTGGTGAATTTTGTAAAAGGTCTCAAACTCGTAAAAAAGCTAGTTATAAATAAATATACTAAAGCATATAATCTCATTTTATAAATTTCAGAATTTTAATTAAATACTACAGAAGTCTACCATTATTTTTAAACTATTATAAATAACAGGACATATTACTTTACCATTGATTGAAGATTGCATTCTCGATGAGACATTGCAACAGCGGATCAGTTGAGACACTACTGAGTATAACTTGCCTAATTCTGCATACTGATATTTGATTGGAGGACCTGGCCCCTCATCTAAAGACACAAGCATAAAGGTAGCAGGTACACTCAATTTCAGAAGCTGTGTCTTTTCTGCCATACCTATTAAAAAGGGAGAAGAAGAATGTTTATCAAAAACAAAAGCAAGAATAGTAAGAATAGCAAGTGCTGCTTTACTAAATAATTATGTAATACGGCTGCCCATAATTTTTATGACTAAAGTTCATCTCTTTTCATTAGACTGCAGAAATACATATAGAATACAGATGGAACAGAAAATACATTGATTTACTTAAGCTAAATTTAACTATCCCTACTATGACATAGTGACATGTCTCTGATATTACAATTATACTAGAGAAAAGTACACTTCACAGAATCTAAAGTGACCAGAAGAGACTAAATAGTATTTCTCATGACAATAAGGTAGATGACAAAGACAGAAACTCCTAAATGAGAAATAACATCTCTTTTGTAATCTATTTTTTCCCACTCTAAAAAAATCTTTTTGGGGAAAAAGGCCTATTTCCTATTGCTTTTTCCCCTAATTTATCCACTCAGTTTCTCTCCTAATTAGGTTTGAATTAGGTTTGAATCTCATTCAGGTTTAAAGGTAAAAAACAGTTCTCAAATTCAACTGTTTCTTTGTTCTTGAATCTTTTACCTGGATTCTCTCACCTTCATTTTTTATTTCTTCTCACCTTCCATGGTTTTTTCTTATTTTCTCCGCTTTCTATTTCTTGCTATTAATTGCGGATTCTTTTTCTCCCCCTAGGTTTAGAAGTTGGTTTTCTCCAAAGTTCTCATTCTACACTATCTTCTATTACTAACTACTCTTTTGTAGCTAAATCTGTAAGTTTGCATACATAAGGATGATTCCAAATTTTGCATGTATATATCTCAATGTTTATTGGACTTCTTCAGTAAGCTGTGCAACAGGCCTTTAAAATTTGTTGGCTCAGATAGGTCCCTCCAACTAGGTTTCCTCTTCAGTAAATGGCAACAGTCTTCTCTCAGTTCCTGAAGACAAACTCTGAACTTAGGTCTTTTCCCTGCTCCATTCACTCAAATATGTAATCACCGAGATCTGTTATGCTCTCATTAAAAACTCCTGAATATTCCAAGTGTATCTTTCATTGCCAATTCCATAATATGTGGGCAATAATGATCTCTATCTACATATCATTATATTACAATCTCTAGTCTTGTACCATTACAATCCATTGTAGTCTTCAGCCAGTACACTCTTTCTAAGGTGAACCTCATTAACAATGTTATGACGACTCTCAGTGCCCTCACAGTAACCTGCAGACTCTGTTACAAGACCTGCCAAAACAAAATATACAATGGACAATTTCTCTAACAAGTGGTGCTGGGAAAACTTGTCAACCACCTCTAAAAGAATGAAACTAGAACACTTTCTAAAACCATACACAAAAAGAAACTCAAAATGGATTAAAGATCTAAATAAACAAAAACTATAAAACTCGAGGAAAACATAGGCAAAACACTCTGACATAAATCACAGCAAGGTCCTCTATGACCCACCTCCCAGAGTAATGGAAATTAAAGAAAAAATAAACAAATGGGACTTAAGCTTAAAACCTTTTGCACAACCAAGGAAACTACAAGCAAAGTAAAAAGACAGCCTTCAGAGTAGGAGAAAATAATAGCAAACAAAGCAATTGACAAAAAATTAATCTCAGAAGTATACAAACACCTCATGCAGTCAATACCAGAAAAATAAATGACCCAATCAAAGAGTGGGCCAAAGAACTAAACAGACATTTCTCCAAAGAAGACATACAGATGGCTAACCAAATATGAAAAGATGCTCAACATCACTCATTATCAGAGAAATGCAAATTAAAACCACAAACAGGAGGTCAGAATAGTGCTATCAAAAAGTCTACAAACAATAAATGCTGAAGAGGGTGTGGAGAAAAGGGACCCCTCTTACACTGCTGCTGGGAATGCAAACTAATACAGACACTGTCAAGAAGAGTGTGGAGATTGTTTGAAAAACTGTAAACGGATCTGCCATATGACCCAGCAATCCTACTGCTGGGCATACACACCGAGGAAACCAGAATTCAAAGATATATGTGAACTCCAATGTTCATTGCAGCGCTGTTTACAATAGCTAGGACATGGAAGCAACCTACATGTTCACTGGCAGACAAATGGATAAGAAAGCTGTGGTACATATACACAATGGAATATTACTCAGCTTTTTAAAAAGAACGCATTTGGATCAGTTCTAATAGGTGAATGAAACTGGAGCCTATTATACAGAGCGAAGTAAGTCAGAAGGAAAAACACGAATACAGTATATTAATGCATATATATGAAATTTAGAAAAACAGTAACAACAACCCTGTATGTGTTGACACCAAAAGAGACACATATAAAAAACAAACTTTTGGACTCTGTGGGAGAAGGCAAGGGTGCGATGATATGAGAGAACAGCATTGAAACATGTCTATTACCATATGTGAAATAGATGAGCAGTCCAAGTTTGATGCATGAAACAGGGCACTCAAACCCAGTGCACTGAGACAACCCAGGGGGATGGGATGGGGAGGGAGGTGGGAGAGAGGTTCAGGATGTGGGACACATGTACACCCGTGGCTGATTCATGTCAATGTATAGCAAAAACCACTACAATGTTGTCAAGTAAGCCTCCAATTAAATAAACAAATTTTTCTAAAAAAAGACCTGCCAAAGGAGTAGAGGTCTGGTATTTATCTCAATGTCTTTCACTATATCAAGACACCTGAGAAAAACTTTCATATTGTCCAATGGGCTGTTACGTCACGCAAAATCTTTGCATTTACTGTGAACTCTGTTTACAAATCTCCTGTATCATTTTCTCCAGCAATTCATTTCTTACTCTATAAATGTAGGTTAGATACTTGCTCAAATGTGCACCTGATATTTTCTTTGTGTATCCTAACACTTTGTATCCCATTAACATTCTTTACTATTGCTGGACTAAACCACAGTGAAGACAGGTCTACAGTGTTTTATCAGAAAATCAAAAAACTGTTAAAAAAAAAAGCTTTTTCATAAACTGGCTATTATGACACACTTTTTGGTAAAATTTGATTTGAACCAAGATGAAACTATCAATCAATATACTTATTTGTGGCAATGAAAACGACAAACATAATACGGACCAATGATGAGTGATTTCTGAACAGGCAATATCTAAAATGGAAACAAAATAGACTTTTAGTTCATTCTTAAATCTGGCATTTTGCATTTAAAAAACAGGACTAGAAAATGGAATTTCACTTATGCTTGTTTCTGTTGTAATTTCCTTCCTTGTTAACTATAAGATCTAAGAATCTTAGTCACTGATAAGACACCACAAATTAAAATAAACTATGTAAGATAGTAAGAAAAAGGAGAATTAAAAGAATAGTCTTCCTATCTAAAGGATCACAAATTAAAAGCTGAGTAACAAATCCAAACAGGTAATACTTTAAAGAGGAAAGCTTGGGTACAAAACTTATTTTCTGGACAGAAGGTAACTGAGATTAAAAAGAAGTTATTCAAAATGCTCTGCAATTACTTGAATCAACTCCTCATAAACAACATATACAAGCAATATATATTAGGACCATACAACTTTTAACTAGACTACATCTCAAAAATGTAATAAAAAATTAATAACTCTAAGCTGCTGGTGCACCAATGTCTAAACCATTCAAGTTTTCTAACTGGACTGATAACAAATTTACTCTTTTTAAAACAGTCTCTTCAACAGAGGTGCTGGGAAAACTAGATAGTTACATGCAGAAGAATGATAGCAGAACATTCTCTAAAACCATTATACAAAAATAAAATGGTTTAAGGCCTCGATATAAGACCAAATACTACAAAATCAGTGGAATACAAAGGTAGAACACCAACATAAATCATACCAACACGTTTTTGGATCCATCTCCTAAAAGAAATGAAACAAAAGCAAAAACAAATGAGGGGACTTAAAGTTAAACACACAACAAAGGAAATCATCCACAAAAAAAAAGACAACCTACTGAATGGGAGAAAACTTACAAATGGTATGACCAGTAAGGGGTTCAAAATACAGTTCATATGACTCAACATCAAAAACCACAACCCAATTAAGAAATGGGCTGGGACGTCCCTGGTGATTCAGTGGTTAAGAACCTACCTCACTATGCAGGGAATGCAGGTTCCATCCCTTGTTGGGGAACTAAGACTCCCACATGCTGTGAAGCAACTAAGCCTGTGAGACAAAACTACTGAGCCCGTTCACTACAACTACAGACCGTGTGTGCTACAATGAAAGGTTCCATCTGAAACAACTAGGATACCACAATTAAGAAATTAAGCAAAATAGAATAAATAAACCCTCCTGCACTATCACTGGGAATGTAATGTGATACAGCCACTATGGAGAACAGCACGGAGGTTCTTAAAAACTTTGAAAAACAGAATGACCATATTATCTAGCAATCCCACTCCTGGACATCTACAGAGAGAAAACTGTAATTGGAAAAGACATGTCAAGTTCATTGAAGCGCTATTTACAGAAGCCAGGACATGGAAACAACCAAAATGTCCATGGATAGATGGATAAAGAAGATGTGGTATATCTCTACAATGAAAAACTGCTCAGCTATAAAAGAGAATGAAATAAAATAATGCCTTCTACAACAATATATATCCACTTGGAGAGCATTATGCTAAGTGAAATAAGCCAGAAAAAGACAAATAGTGTATGATCTCATTCATATTGGAATCCAAAAGAAACTAGTGAATGTAACAAAAAGAATCTGATTCACAGATACAAAAAATAAGCTAGTGCTTATCACTGCAGAGAAGGAAAGGAGGAGGAGCAATACAGAGTTAGGGAAGGAAGAGGGATAACCTACCATATAAGGATATATTGTACAACTCAGGGAATATAGCCAATATTGTGTATTAACTAAAAATGGAATATAACCTTTAAAAATTGTGAATTACTATCCTTATGCCTGTAACTTATACACAATTATACTTCAAAAAAAATTGGTTCTCCTTCCTCTCTTAGTAAACAATAACCTAAATTAATAATGAAAATATCACAAAAAATATTTATGTATTCTTGGCTCAATGTATCCTCAAAACTGATTCACTGCTACCATGCAAAGTCTCCATCAAAAGAGTTTTCCAGTCTCCTAGACAGCCAGACAAGAAAATCTATTGGAATATAATAGATTATAACATTATGTTAATTTCTGTTGTACATCAATGTGAATCAGCTGTTATGTACACCTATATCCTCTCCCTTCCACACTCTTAAGGTAAGCATTCTATAACCACCAAAAAGAAGTGAATTGGTGTTAGGAAAAAAGTTAACTTCAGTCGCTCAGTCATGTCTGACTCTTTGTGACCCCATGGACTGCAGCGTATCAGGCCTCCCTGTCCATCACCAACTCCCAGAGTTTACTCAAACTCATGCCCATTGAGTCGGTGATGCCATCCAACCAACTCATCCTCTGTCGTTCCCTTCTGCCCCTGCCTTCAATCTTTCCCAGCATTAGGGTCTTTTCAAATGAATCACCTCTTCACATCAGGTGGCAAACCACTTCAGTATTCTTGCCTTGAGAATCCTATGAACAGTGTGAAAAGGCAAAAAGATAGGACACTGAAAGATGAACTCCCAAGCTCAGTAGGTGCCCAATATACTACTGGACATCAGTAGAGAAATAACTCCAGAAAGAATGAAGTGATGGAGCCAAAGCAAAAACAACACCCAGGTGTGGATGTGACTGGTAACGGAAGAAAGATCCGACGCTGTAAAGAGCAATACTGCATAGGAACCTGGAATGTTAGGTCCATGAATGCAGGCAAATTGGAAGTGATCAAACAGGAGATGGCAAGAGTGAATGTCGACATTTTAGGAATCAGCGAACTAAGAAAGACTAGAATGGGTGAATTTAACTCAGATGACCATTGTATCTACAACTGTGGGCAACAATCCCTTAGAAGAAATGGAGTAGCCATCACAGTTAACAAAAGAGTCTGAAATACAGTACTTTGATGAAGTCACAAAAATGACAGAATGATCTCTGTTTGTTTCCAAGGCAAACCATTCACTATCATGGTAATCCAAGTCTATGCCCTGACCAGTAATGCTGAAGAAGCTGAAGCTGAACAATTCTGTGAAGACCTACAAGACCTTCTGGAATTAATAGCCAAAAAAGATGTCCTTTTCATTATAGGGGACTGAAATGCAAAAGTAGGAAGTCAAGAAACACCTGGAGTAACAGGCAAGTTTGGCATTAAGAGTACAGAATAAAGAAGGGCAAAGGCTAATAAAGTTCTGCCAAGAGAACACATTGGTCATATAGCAAATACCCTCTTCCAACAACACAACAGAAGATTCTACACATGGACATCACCAGAGAGTCAACACCAAAATTAGATTGATTATACTGCTTACAGCCAAAAATGGAGAAGCTCTATACTGTCAGCAAAAATAAGACCGGGAGCTGACTGTGGCTCAGATCATGAATACCTTATTACCAAATTCAGACTTAAATTGAAGGAAGTGGGGGAAACCACTAGACCATTCAGAAAAAAAGTAGGCTATTCTAAAAAGGATATATTGAAAATGATATTTACTAACTGGTATTGACTTAAAGAGAAGAAGTTTTAAGTAAACAACTACATACACTTTCATGGATTTCAATTTATTTTAACCAAAATATATGCACAATAGGCCAACTTGTTTGGAAAGTGATTCTTAAACCTGAAAGGTACAACTACTTGCACTCCTTCAGAAAATACAGATTTCTTTTCCTAGTCCTAGGAATTCTGATTCAGATAGCATGAGATGTGGTTTGGGAAAGAGTAGTTTTTTAAAGCCAGATTTAAGATAAAACATGAATATAATCTATGACCTTAAAGACTACTGAGACAGTAAGAGCATAAATTACCTTAGAATACAACCAGAGTAATGCCATTAAAAAGTTATACATGAGCTTCCGAGACTGCTCAGTGGTGAAGAGAGGTTCAATCTCTGCTCTAGAAGAATCTCACATACCACAGAGCAACTAAGCCCATGTACTACAACTATTAAGCCTGTGCTTTAAACCCCAGAACTACAACTACTGAGCCCATTTGCTGCAACTACTGATGCCTGGGCACCCTGGATCCCCTATTCCATAACAACAGAAGCCACCACAATGAGAAGCCTGCATACCACAACTAGATAATAGCCTCTGCTCACAGCAACTAGAAAGAGAAAGCCCATGCAGCAAAGAAAACCCAGTACAGCAAAAAATAAAAAACTCAATCTTAAGGAAAAAAAATCATACAAAAAAATCTGCAAAGGATTTCAAGGATAAACATAGAATACTGCTTGTATTTTATATAAGATTAGTTCTCAACACTGCAATAAATGATTTCATCACTTGCTATGTTAATACAAAATAACACATTATAAAGAATCATGAAATTCTTACCTAAATTGGCATACATGACAAACAGATTGAAATACTGCTGTAAATGACGACCATGTTCAGACACTTCCCTTCTCAGGAGATTTAATACTGCTCTTAGGAGATGATCACTCAAACTTAAATTGTCACATGCCTGTGAAACATAATTTATTGTTTTATCAGCAACAAGATACAGAATAGTATACTTCTATTTGCATTAAAAGGGTATGTTCACAGAAGTATCACACAGAAATTTATTAAACACATTTCCTTTTTCAGAGAGGAAGAGCTGGATAGATTTCCTATCAGATGTTTTATATTCTAAGTGTTAGAGAGTAATAAAATAAAAACAATGTGTAGCTTTACGCTAAAAATGTAGTCACCAAAAACACTCAGCCTTTATAAAATTAACATTAACTGAAAATGTAGTACAGAGCCTCAAATAACTGAATGGAAGAAATTTTCCTACTATTTTTAAGTACCTAATAATTACCATACCTCACTGTGAAACAATTTTAATGAATCCAATAATATGTATGTACCTTCACATACAGTACATATCTCAAGCAATGCATGTTTATTAATTTCATCTGGAAGAAAAGATAAGTTACGTTTAAGCATTTCATAATTGAAGCAAACCTTTCAATTACCTGACTAGAAGGTCCTGGAGATGTGAAAGATGAAGGACAAGGCCCATCTTGCAAAGAAAAATGTGCAAGAAATACTATAAGTTTTGCAAATGCACCTCTCACTTCAGCACTAGGGCACTCCAGAAGATATTCAGAGAAACGATTTGAAACACTGAAAAGCACATTATGAGCAAACCAAAAACGTACATTCTTGCTATGACGGAGCAGAATGCACAATGCATCATACCTGAAAAAGAAAAATAAATAAATTTTCAACATGTGGCCCCATTTTGATTACTATAGTGAACAGGTTGGTATGAACCAAATAAAGAGGAAAGATCTCTACAATTAATAATCTTGGGTTTTGGGGGGTGGGGAGAGGGAGGGGGGCACACCAAGCAGCTTGTGGGATCTTAATTCTGACTAGTGACTGAACCCTGGCACTTCACAATGCAAACACGGAGTCCTAATCACTGGACTGTCAGGGAATACCCAGTCACAGTTGGTTTTAATACGAATACCAGCCCTCTGACTTTTCTACTCCCAGAGTCACAAAATGAAATTAATGAGAACTGTGTATGCAGGGGAATGCAAATCTATTTAATAATCTCTTTTTGACCTAGTGATATCTCCTTAACATTTTCTAATCTGAGATGCTATGAACAGTTATCATATTAAGGTGGGTGTTATAGTGTCTTCCATACCTTTATAAATATAAACTTAAGCTATTATTGTTATTTAGCTGCTCAATTGTGTCCGACTCCTTGCAACCCCATGGACGGCAGCCATCCAGGCTCCTATGTCCATAGAATTTTTCCACAAGAATCCTGAAGTAGGCTGCCATTTTCTTCTCCAGTGGTCTTCCCCACCCAAGGATCGAACCCCACCTGAATGGGTTTGACTCTGCATCAGCAGGCAGATTGGCAGGCAGATTCTTTACCACTGAGCCACTAGGGAAGCCCAAGCTTAACATACAATCTTTTAAAATTCCTCTAGCTTTTTAAACGTAAGCCAGAATCCAAATAGCAAAGACTTAACAAGCATTTTAAATAGACAATTTCTCTCAACACTACTATCAAGACTTTTATGTTATATTTAAAATTTGAAATGATTCCCACAGTCAGGAGAAAAAGCAATCTAATCATGAACTTTACCAACTCTAAGTACAAAGTAAATAAAATGAAAGCCATGTACCAATCACTGGCAGGGCCACGGACTATTTTCTTGGTGTGAAATCCAGTGGTAAAAAGGAACCTAGCTCCAAGCTGAATGCTAATCATGGTAATTTCTTCGGCTTCAGGCAATAAGTGATCTTGTCCTTCAATAAAAAGCATATTAACAATCAAACACACTCTTTGCCTAAAAGTGCTTAAATAAATGCTGTGTTTTTTTTTTTAAAACCTTAGCTAAAAATAATCTTTAGCGCTTACCTCGGCACTTAACCAATCCACGTTTCAAACTAATGCTTGGTCAAAATTCTAAGTTCAAGTTTTTCTGTCTCCAGATACTGACTATCACTATTGAAAAGTATGGGTAACTTAATTAACTGGCACTGAATATGCTGACACATTTAAATTAAAATGAGTCTAAATAACTTAATGGAAAAAACTTACCTGGAGCAGGGTTTAAGTAAATACCATTACATGTAAGCAATTTTTTCACAAACTGAAAATATTCTAAGCTGTACTGCATTCGGTTATGCATGAATTGCACATTTTGTTTTCGCACACTTCTCTCAATGGCTGGTGACATAATCGGATGGGATTTTGTGATAGTTAGCTCTGATATGCATCTTATCATTTCATCTTCTTGGTCTATTGTGTCCATTCGCTCATAAAACAGTATATAAGCATTCCACCATCTTTTCTGTCTTCTGTATGACATGCGTTTCATCATATGATCAAATACTTCTCCCATGTACTCTCCACCAAAACACTGATTTTTCATTTCTTCATCATCATCCATTTTACATTCTGTTACATCTCCATCATCAAATTTATACCAGCGATTTCTGTCACCATCTTTGCCATTCCTCTGAATGATGTAGGAGTAATAATGTCCACCACTTGCTTGACCACTGTGAACAAGCACCCCCACAAGTCTGTATTTCGTGTTTCCAGCTGTATCACTTCCAGACTGTTCATTCTGTTCCATCAACTGACTCTCTGGGTTTACATTATCTCCTTCCAGCCTTGCAACACCTGGTACTGTGTAAGGTTCCATGTCCAGCTCTCGTGGAAATTCAAAGTAATCATTGAATTTAATTGCACATTCTCTTTCCCAGTCATAGTCAAAACGTTTCAATTGAATAGCAAGAACAGGAGGCAATTTTTTAATTAGCAACCGTTTTACTGTATCAACCTACAATAAATATTAAATATAATTGAATGTTCTTCTACAAAATAATAAAACAAAAAACTTTATAATAGTATAATTTAAAATTTATGATCAGCTAAATTTACAAATGATAATAAACATAATTATCCACTATCACTGACTTTTTAAAAATATTTACGGCAAACCAAAAAAAATATAATCACTCATCTGTTGCAAAGTGATACCAAAACAAAAATAATAGTGACAGACAAAACTAATGACTACCTGGTTCCCACTGTCACTGCTAATTGATCATGATTCAATTCTTTACTTTACTTTTATGCTAATGAGTAGAATCTGCTATGAGCAAACAGGAGAAATAACATAAGTAGTAACATACTAACATGTACAGAGTGCAGTGCCAGATAACATACTACCATGCTGCATTTAATTCACACCATCTTTTGGAACACTGCTACCAAACTCCTTTAAAACACATGCATTAAGAGCAGCTTGTGGAAGAAGAAACTGCCCAAGCAAAAACTGCATCAAAGATATGGATAGGTATGGCTTTGGAGGCCACAATTTTAATGCTGTTAAAATTCAAGCAATGCAAGTAACTTGGAGATGAGAGGGTACAGGGAGTCCAGAAAAACATTAACTACTTTTAAAAGAGTATGTATTTTTAAAAACATGCAATAATTTCATCCCACAGGCTATTTAGGTGGCCACCTAAATAAAATTAGTTGGTGAGATTTTACAATCACACCTGATTTTTTAAACTCCAAGCTGTTCTAAAAATCTGATATAACCAAATAAAATTAACACAGTTGTTCTAGAGTTGAAAAATAAGCCTGAATATGAAAGGGGAAACATATTTTCTGTTAGAAACTCTTCAGGTTTGAGGAATTCAATGCTTACGGGATTCAGGAAAGAATGAAAAGTTACTGACTTTTGTAAACTGCAAGAAAAAAAATCACTTTCCTGATCTATAAGAAACAGTGAGGTTAACTTGTCGTAACTTCTAAACTGCAAGAAAAAAAAATCACTTTCCTGATCACCCAATTTAAAGGACTTTTCTCAATTTATTATTGGTTTCTTTCAGTATCATTTCCCTGACAATCTTTCTTAATCAGTTATCATGTTGACTACTATTACAGAACAGCAAAGGTAAACTCTGAGGTTGAAACAGCTTTGACGTCTCCCAGTTATGTTAAATGCAATCATATTTACTTAAAAAATAAGCAAAACATACCTTTTTATCACATTTTTCACAACGATAAGCATTTGCACCTTCCAATAAATCGCCTTTGATATACTGTTCCAAAGAATCGAGAAGGTTTTGGTGATTTCTAATATCTACATTCAGAGTTGTAAAAGATTCTTCACACTCATATCTGAAAAAATCATTTAAGAAACATTAAAAGGATTTATTCTGTTGCTTATTTTCAGAAAAAAGCCTGCTAAAGACACGTATCTGTCACTATTTTACAGATACAGAAATGGGAGGGAGTGGTAGTGATGGTGAAGAGATGAATATAGTTCAGTTTACTAGGTAGAATACGATTTAAAGACAGGTTTTTCTGACCGCACTGCTTAAGTTCTTTACATTTTTTTTTATACTGCTAGCTGTGTTAAGCAGTACTTATTTACAGGAGAGAAAAGGTAAATGTTCATCAGGTTTAGAAAAAAAGGCTGTTTATGAACTGAATTTTTAAATGTTCCTCTATTTATGTAGTATAAAATAGCAACTAATGTTTAAGGCACTTAGAGGCCAAGTGCCAGCCTAAGGTATGATACAAGTTCAACTATCCAATGTACTTTTACAACTACAGAACTGTAAAAAAATTTACAATGTGGGTTAAGTAACGTGGTAAGAGTCAGCCACCCACATTGTGAAGATTTTCTACAAAAGCAGCTTTCAGAAACTTCTAATGATGTATTAATAAATTCTGAACATATACTCTCAACCAGTAAATCAACTGATCCAACCCACCTATCAAGAGTGCCTGGGAGGTGGGATGCATGAGACAAGTGCTTGGGCCTGGTGCACTGGGAAGACCCAGAGGAATCGGGTGGAGAGGGAGATGGGAGGGGGGATCGGGATGGGGAATAAGTGTAAATCTATGGCTGATTCATATCAATGTATGACAAAACCCACTGAAATGTTGTGAAGTAATTAGCCTCCAACTAATAAAAAAATTAAAAAAAAAAAAAAAGAGTGCCTGGGAATTCCCTAATGTTCCAGTGGTTAAGACCCTGTGCTTTCACTGTCAAGGGCCTGGGTTTAATCCCTGGTCAGGAAACAGACTCCACAAGCCATGGGCGTGGCAAGAAAAAAAAAAAGCCCACTGTGTAAAGCACAGAGGATATTATGATTTAGACAGTCATTCATATTTAGAAGCTTATAGTACAGAAAGACAAAACAATGGAAGTACACTATGTAAGTATTTATTACACATATTCATATTGTGACAGAAACCTGTCCAAGGAGGAGAAAAATGGTCTTAGGGGATAAACAGACTTCATTCACAGTTTGGTACACTCTTAAAAAAACCAATGTTCTGTAATACTAGAAAGACTCGGAATGCTTACATACTCTTAAAACGTCTAAAATACTAAAACTAGTCCTGTTGGAAATGTTACTTCATTTGCACGATACATGCGTCAGAGAAAAAGAATTTACAAGTATTCTGAAAAATCTGTAAAAAAAACTTGAGGACTGATTGGTGACAAAGAGCTAGATTTTATTGGTTCTCTAATGTAAAATATCTTTTGTAAGAATCCAAACTGCTCATGCTAGGTGAACAAATCTCTCTCCATATTCCAAATGAATGGCACTGTAAAAAGAATTTCTCATTTATATGACCTTACCTTTATTTTCTTAGTTTCAAAAATATCTGCTTTATTCACTCACTCCAAACTAATTACGGAACAATTTTAGATAAACTATCATTTTTTTGTATGAGAAAGGATTTCATATCTGTATCTGTGAATGTGTAATAAACTCCCAAAACAGGCATAAAAAAGCATTCATCATTAAACCTTCTGAATTATTAATATTAACAAAAGTTACTTATTTTCATCAGGAACCTGTAATAAGTTAATCTTTTCTAATCTGCTACAAAACACAGAAAAAGATGTGCAAATATATCTAACATCTTAAGAATGGTAATAATCAATGGTAATTTAAAATTGCTACATGAACTACTACTCTAGACTAATCACTAACTTTCTAAATTTACTGTATTTTTGTTTACTTACTTATTTAAAAAGGTTTGTTGGGTAACTAACCAAATTCCAAACACCCAAGGATGCATGCTGGAGATTAACTACTAACAGTCAATGGGTGTTTACTATATGCCAGGTACCATTTGCAAAAATTCAATTGTTTTAATTTTTTGCTGTGATATGTGGCTTGAAGGATCTTAGCTCCCTGACAGGGACTCATCCTGTAACCCCCTGTAGTGGGAGCAAAGTCTTCACTACACTGGGCCACCAGGGAATTCCCTAAAGTTACTGTATTTCAATTATTATTTTCACTATAACAACCAGGTAAGTATCCTTACAATAACTACAGATTTATGTAAGAGAAAGATAACGATACTGAGTAACACTGAAAACAAAACACCCACCCAACAGTTGGGTATACCATAGCATTTAATAATTGGTCCTATCTGCTTCCATAAACAAACACTGGTGGAAATTTTATTTATATTGATAATACTAAAAAAATAAAGACCAATATAAAGTACGTGTTAAAAATGTTAACTAGTACTTACCTATGTGGGCAACCCTGGCAAATCTTCTGATCAGCAAAGGAACCTCCCAGGACTTGACTTAGCATAGCTGGATGTCCTAAAGCTTTTAAAGCTTCATCTAAACTATCCACCAAAGAATTAAAAAACTCTAAGGCATCATGTTGTTCACGAAGATTAACAGGCTCACCCCAAAGTCTAAGAGAAAAATAGAATAAAACAAAAGGTATTCTCTATTCCCAAACTATTATATTTTTCTAAACAGCAAAAATAACAATGACATTAGAAATGTGAGCTGAGGCTTTATCCCTTTATATAGGAAGTAGGAATAAACCAGTACATACTATGCATTGGGTGGCAATGTAAAAGAATCTCATACTATAATTGATACTATAGCAGCAAGCATTTAGAATGCTGTCTGCTTTATGAAACAGTATAATCATGCATTCTGAATTTAAGAGACCATTAACATTAAAAGTCTCATGTTATATGGAATTTATGTGGAATATAAGTTTTACAGAATTTGTAATGACTACTTTGTTATTTAAATCTGCTTAAATTTTTGGTGCTATACTGCAAAGTTCACAGCCATTTATTCCTCAAGTGATTGTTTCAGAAGAAAAAACAAAGATTTGCTCTGTTCTACAGTGAATGCATTTTCTGAAAGGTGAATGGATTTTAAACCTAAGCAAACCAATTCAGAGAAATCAAAGTATCACTTATGTGTACACAAAATGAGAACTACTGCTATGAAAAGCCAAGTCATACTGGAAAACCTAAAACATCTAATTTAACATTTAAAGAATAACCTACATAAAAGAAAGGGCTTCCCAGATGGCACTTGTGGTAAAGCCCTGCCTGCCAACACAGGAGTCGTCAGAGAAGCAGGTTCAATACCTGGGTTGAGAAGATCCCCCAGAGGAGGGCATGGCAACCCACCCCAATATTCTTGCCTGGAAAAATCCCATAGACAGAGGAGCCTGGTCAGCTATAGTCTACAGCTAGACATGACTAAAGTGACTTAGCTTGCATGCACACACACACATAAAAGAGAAACACTAATTTTTACCAGCTAGTACACACGCAAACAAATGTAAAAGAATAGAAACTTACTTATTTTTACCAAAAGACAAGGCAAAAATTTAAACCTGCAAAGGAGGTTTATTTTAGGTGTATGGTGTGCTTTTGCAATTTAAAAAACTGGCTGCTAATTTTAAAATAACTTTGAATTTATATACAGTAACATTCCATCTTTTAGAAGCAAACTATATGATCTTTACCAAACACAGGCAATGGTATAACAATTATTAATACCACCCCTAAGATACTAAATCATACCAATTCTCACACCAAATTTCTCAATGCTACTATGTCAGTAGTCAGACTTCTGGACTCTTTTTCCTCTTAAATCAAATTTTTAAAGTTTTACAGGAACCCAATGAAATTACTGTTTTTTGAAGTTACCTGAATTTGTTCTAAATTTTTGTTTTAACTTTCTTCGTATTAGTGATTATGGGTTACCTTTTTCTACCATTTAAGATTTTTTAAAAATTAATTTTATTCTGAGATAACTGCAGAATTATCTATTTGACTATTTTACATTCATACCAGCAACAGGTGACCCAGACTTTCTGCATCCTAGCAAGGTATGCCTTCATCCTCTTACTTTTCTTGGCTGTGGCATGCAGTTTGGGGGATTTTGGTCCCTTAACCAGGGACTGAACCTAGGTCCTTGACAGTTAGAGATCAAATCCTAACTATTAGGTGGCCAGGGAATTCCTTTCCATTCCTTTAGTTTTCATTTACAGCATTAACTTTATTTTGAAATATTCTTTTATTTCTCGCTATACTGGGTCTACACTGCTGCAGACAGGCTTTCTTGAGTTGCCATGAGCAGGGGATACTCTCCAGTTGCAGAGTGCTGGCCTCTCTCATTGAAGCCCACACCCTAGGGTGCTTAAGTATCTGCAGTTGTGGTGCATAGCACTAGAAGTTCTACTCAGACCAATTAGGCAAGCGCAAGAAATAAAACATCCAAATTGGAAAATTCAAAAGATTCAACCAAAAAACTGTTAGAATTTAGTTAATTTAGCAAAGTCGCAGGATTATAAAATCAACACTGGGACTTCCTTGCAATATAGGGGATGAGAATTCAAACCCTGGTGGGGAAACTAAGGCAACACATGCCATGGGGCAACAAAGTCCATGTGCTACAATTACAGAAGCTTGCATGCCATAACCAGACTGAAGCCTGTGTACTACAATGAAAGATCCCATATGCCACAACGAAGATCTAACATAGTCCTAAGTAAGTATTTTTAAAATCCTTAAAATCAATACCTAAAAATCAGTATAGAGAATTATTATTAATGCATATAGAATTTCAACTTTAGGAAGGTGAAAAAAGCTAGTGGTATACAAATGTGAATGTACATAACTGGTGTCAGTGAACTATATACTTGAAGACATTTAAAATGGTAAATATTTATGTTTTACAAATTTTACAATAATAAAAGTTAATAAATTAGAGTCAAAAGAATTTCATTAAAAATTTTTCTGCATCAAAAGACACTACTAAAAAAGGAAAAAGACAATGTAGGGGGAATATGTTTATAGGTAATTTATCTAAAAACCTAGTATGATGACTATATAAAGAACTCTTGTAAAAGAACAACAAAAAGACAGTGTGTACCAGAATACAAAGTACCCTAAAACAAAATAAACTGTCAAAAATAAAAAGATGCTCAATGTTATTAAAGAGAAATACAAATTGAAACATAAAGGATATATCACTTAACATGCACAGAAAAGCAATCATTAAAAACAAAAAAAACAAACCAAAACAACACAAACTCCCTACATATATCAGTATGAATGTTGAAAATCTGCACTCCTCACAGTCTGCTGGTGAAAAAATAAAATGGTACAAAGGATGAGAAGAGTCCAATGGTTCCTCGAAAGGTTAAACAGAGAATTACCACATGATTCACCAAATACACCTCTTAAATATATACTAAAAGAAATGAAAACTTATGTAAATACAAAAACTTATAGGATATGAGTGTTCACAGAAGTACTATCCACAACAGGTAAAAGATAGAAACCATCCAAAGATCCATCCACTGATGATTGAATAACAAAGAATGTGTATTATTCATAAAAAGTGGATTATTATTTAGCTATTAAATGAAGTTCCAATACATGCTAAAACAGTGGCACAGTTTAAAATATGCTTAGAAAGAAACTAGTCCCCAAATGCCATATTCAAAACAGGCAAATTCATATAAAGAATGCTGGGTTTTAAGAAGGGGAGATGAGGAATGACTCTTTAACAGGCATGAGGATTTCCTTTTGGGTGATAAGAATATTGTGGAACAAGACAGCTCAATAATAACACTAGTGATAGTACATTTTCACTGTGTTAAGTGCCACTGAACTTTCAAATGGTTGTTACAAAGGTTAATTTTATGTTACCCAAACTTTGCCAAAAAGGAAAAAAACACATTGAGAACATAGTGTGTGTCTAGACTGTAGATAATACAAAAGTGAAATTGTGAGTTTCCCACCATTATATGGGGGGAATAACTGTAAAGGCAAAAATCAGAAACACCATATTTAAGTACACATTATAATTTAGAACATTAAAGTACAAACATTTTAATTTTGTGTTACAATGAAAAAAACTACGTATCTATGTATCTAGCTACACCTATAGGTAGAAATACACAGATACATACATGCATGTAATACAGTTTTGCTATCTAACTACAATTACATATACCTGCACATATACAAATAACTGAATGAAAGATTTTAAGATGAACGCTCATTATATAGTAATCTGGAAGAATAAGAACAGAAATGTTGACCAGAATGTTAAAAAAATCTTCAGTCACTGACAGAATAAGATTTTAATAAAAATCTGTACAGTAACATGTAAAGAGAAGATAGATGCATTTGCGAGGTGAAAGAACTGAAAGAGGAAATGTGCATATTTGGTAGGAAACATTATAAAGGCAAATAATTCTTTTGACCTAAGTTGAAAGTTTAACCTGGAGAATACACTCTTAATCTGACTCTTTAATAGGCATGAGGATTTCCTTTTGGAGGGGAATACATAAAAGTTATACTGAAAGATAATGGGGGTACTACAAATTCATGAGCTTTTAAAAAAATTTATATCCTAGTATATATAAAATACTCTCCTGACTGAAACACAAGGTGACCCAGAAGTTACATGAATCCTCTGCTTACCCACCTCCAACCACTTAGGAGGTCCTGTGCTAAAGTAAGTCTTAACACCTGTAAAGGACTGTAGCCTTCCTCTATTCAGAGATTAGTGCTATTTAGTTAACAGCCATAGCTGGGCGTGATACAAAGTCTTGATAAAATTAGTGAAAAAGAAACCAGATCAAAATGTAATTGAACTTTTAAAATAAAAAAGAATACATTTTATTGGTCACTTGAGTAGGATGCTAGGAAACTACATGATTACTTTATAAACATAAATACAAGAAAAAATGAAACCGTTTCTGTCCCAGTTCTGATGTAGATATTATTTTAAATTTATTTAATTGATGGGCACTTTTCTTTATGCTGAGTGACTCTTTCATATCATAAACATAAAGATACACAGTCTATAAAGATACACAATCTATAAAGATATATAGTCTATATCTTCACCAGGAAAATAAAACCATGTATGAAGTAGGACTGTCCATTCACAAACAGGGAGTAATATACTTGAATCTGCTGAAGGCTTGTAATCCTAGTTATAAAGCTCACGAGTGAAGTCAACTCCATTGCCTACCTACCATCACTGGGCTAAGAATGATTTTATATATACTAAATGGCTGGAGGGAAAAAAACCCAATAATATTTCATAACAACTGAAAAGAATATGAATTCGAGATTGCAGTGTCCATAAAAAAGGAGTTTAACAGAGCCACACCTTATTCATTTATATATTGTTTATAGTTGCTTTCTTGTTGTAACAGTAGAGTTGAGTAGGTGTGACAGACCATATGACCTGGAAACCTAAAAAATACAGGGGCAAAAAAAAAAAAAAAACCACTAAAAAAAAGAAAACAACACACCGAAGTCAGCACCAAAATGCAATTAACAAATTTCACACTGGGCAAAGTCCCTAAATTATTCTTAACTGCAAGCAAACAAAAAAACAAACAACACAAGGTAACCCCCACCCCTACTCTTAGTATACTGAGGTTTTAATAAAACTAAAATCATCATTCACCCATAATTTACCTGAACTGTTTCCAAAATCCTCTGGGGACATAGTACTGTAGCCGGGAAGCAGCTAAATGACCAAAGATAACCTGAAGGTGTCTCAGAACACCAATATTGTACTCTTTCCTATCTTCTGTTTTATTTAATGCTGGTTTGTCTTCAAATTGATGAGGGTATCCAAATACATCATCTCGGGGATCAACATTACTCTGAAGGTCAAAAAATATCACTGATGACCTAATTTAACTTTAAAAGTATAGTGAAATAAGTTGAGACAAATACAAATAAATGAGTAATGATTTGTAGTATTTTATATTGAGTATCTAAAGCACATAAAATTCATCTTATAATATTAGTGCTTGTCCCCCAAACTCACAGATGGACTAACATTTACAAAATAATAATAACAACATTAAAAACCATAAAATCCACTAGAGATAGTATATGAGTCAAAGATTTGAGTAGAACGGACTGGCGATAGGTGAGTGCTTTATATAAAAACATTTGGGGATATACGTCACTTAGTCTAATATTCAGTTTCTTCTTGTGAGATAATATGTTCTTCACAGATTACATGAGATAAATTACGTGATATGGTCTGAATTATGAATACTTAATACAGTAATTAAGAGTACCTTTGGCCGAAACAGAGACAGAGTTCTAAAGGTCTTTATCACTCTAAAAAGAATTCAGTTGTTCTATAGACAGCTGAGTATTTTTTTATACTCTTTGTTCCAAGTTTGAGGCTTATGACAAAGAAGTGAACGCCCAGTTTCTGCCCTTGAAAAGCTCACAGTCTAGGAAAAGAAACTCGTAAACAGGTAGAAAACCATTCTGCAAGGCTGAGACACATAAAGTACAGGGATCAAGCAGCAATGGTAGCTATCTCATTTGAGATTCTACTATTTTTTTCTGCCTTATTTTCTTCTTGGGTATATGACTTCGCTATCTCTTATGTTCAACTTGGCATCCTAGCAGTAACATGGGCTATAGAACTAGATATTTAAAATTCCAATTTTCTTTCAAAGAGTGGTTATTAAGCAAGTATTGGTCTGTGCACCCCATATGATGATTCTAAGAAAGGTAAACCTAATCAGATCCCAATGATTAACCCTATCTGAGAAGAGTAAAGTAAGGTACATGTTTCAAAATATCTCTAAGTGATGGACCACTACTTGAGAGCCAAAATATTCTTGGCAAGAAAAGGCTAGAAACGCAGGAATGAGGAAAAAAGCATTCACTACATTTAGAAATACTCTGTCTTTTCAATTTCTAAAAACTTACAGGAAAAAGTGAAAGACTTAAAAAACAAAAACAAAAAACCCACTGATTCTACATAAATATCACCAAAACTCCTTTACTTAAGTTCATATCTTAGTTTCACTTTCTCTAAGCAGTTACTAAAACCTAACTTTTCTATTACTTCATTCTGTATTGGATACTCTTGATATGTAGCCTGATTATCTATTTCTGTTACCTAATACTTAGCTTGATTTAAAGTAGCAGACCAATTTGTTTCCTTATAAGAAAAAGCCATTATTTGACAAAAATATTTAAACTATCTTAAGAATAATCAGATTATAAAATGGTAAGTGAAATCAATTAAATAGAATAATGTACTTTTAAAAGTTAAAAAATGAAAATGTAATCTCATTATTTTAAATGAAGATATCGATCACTTTACACGTTTGTACTTACCAAGGCCCACAAGACATGATTACATTAACTGCTGCTTTCAAAAAACAAACAGAAAATGTGTAATAAAGATTATCAACTGCAGCTTAAAGTCTATTAGATAAATGAGCACTATAACGTGCTGAAGACAGGAGATCAGATATTCTTGTTCTATCAAATGCAGTTTAAACTAGTCCTATATACAAAATTCTAAGAGAGAAAAACGGTACCTAGTATGAAGATGTTAACAACAAAGGAAATAAACTGTAATTAAAACTTACTTCACTGTCCTGCTTCTCATCACCAAACATATCATCATCTATATCACTACCTGTGCCTTCAATTGCAAGAATACTATTCCTGATGGAAGGAATCATGTATAACTGCTGGATCACAGAATTCATATAACAAGTAGCACCAGCATTTTTGAGTCCCACAAATCCTTTTGGTGGGCGGGGTCCAACAGGTGGTAGGTATTCCCACTCAGTAAGTGCTTCACAAGCTAAAAGAAAAAAAAGATGCTTATAATATGAAAATTATGCTTCTGTCCACTGGTAGCTTTGTTGCACTACAAATTAAAATTAGCAAGAATTCCATTACCTTCATAAGAAAAGTACATTAAGAGACTACATGATTTTAGCAGTATGTGCCACTATACAGTGCTGAGTTGCTTTCAAGATCTTAAATTGAGAAACATTACAATTTCATACCAAGAATAATAATTTTAAAAATTAAAAAAATAGGCAATAAAAAGTACTACAATTTTCAACACTCTTGGTGGGACTTTAAAATGAAAATGAGATAGCCACCATGCAAAAAGTTTGGCAGCTCTCTATGGAGTTACAAATGATTCTGTAATTTTACTCCAAGATGTCTATTCTAAAAAAATGAAAATTCACATCCACATTAAATGCGCACATGGATGTTCATAACAACATTATTCATAACAGCCAAAAACTGGATTAAAAGTATGTACATGTCACCAACTGATAAATGGATAACTTACCATATGTATAAAGCAACAAAAAGGAACACAGTGCTGACATATAATACAATATGGAGGAACACTAAGAACACGGTGCTCAGTGAACGAAGCAAGTTATAAGTGATTACATATTTTATAACATATTCAGAATAAGCTTGTTTATAAGGAAAACAATTAGTACTGCCTAAAGCTGTGGTCTTTTCCAATAAGTCAACTCTTCACAGGAGGTCAACTAAATTAAAGGCTGTGGTGGGAGGGACAGAGAAGCTGAAGATGATGAATGACTACAGAAGGGCATAAAAATTCTTTTGGGGATAATGGAAAATGTCTTGAAATTAGATTAGGTGATGGTTACAAAACACTAAAAATAGACAAAAAAAATCAATGCAACTGAAATTATATCCCAATAAAGTCATTCAAAACAATAAAAACCATGTGACTATATACATGTATTTCAATTTTCCATTTTAATTCCCCTATTTTATAATTAAATTATAAAGTAATTAATTACATGTTAGTGACTTAATATCATGTGAGTTTCAAGTTATAGTTCCACATCACAAAAACTTTAAACTTCAAGTGAATGTTTCCTTCCTTATACAGTGATGAAGGAAAAGTAAAAACTGCTTTGGCTACACTCAAGTTTTATTTTGAGAATTCAACAAACGTATACTTGAAAGATCTGTGAGAAATGTAAAATACTTTAAAACCCTTGCCACTTCTCATATAACCAAAAACAACCATCAGTCACTAACCTGGAGATAGATTACATAAAGTATTGTTGTTGTTGTTCAGCTGCTCAGTCGTGTCCAGTTTTGCAACTCCATGAACTGTAGCACACAAAGCTTCTCTGTCCTTCACTATCTCCCAAAGTTTGCTCAAACTCATGTCCATTGGCTTGGTGATGCTACCTAACCATCTCATCCTCTGCTGCACCTTTCTCCTCCTGCCCTCAATCTTTCCCAGCAACAGGGTCTTTTCCAATGAGTCTGCTCTTTTATCAAGTGGGTCTTTTAATTTCATACCATCTGCAATGATTTCAGACCCCAAGAAAATAAAGTCTGTCACTTTTTATTTTTCCCCCGTCTATTTGCCTTAAAGTGATGGCAGACCACATGCTACGATATTAGTTTTTTGAATATTGAGTTTTAAGCCAGTTTTTCCACCCTCCTCTTCCATCATCAACAGTTTCTTTAGTTCCTCTTTGCTTTTTGCCATTTAGAGAAAATTATCTCTAATTTTCTTGAAGAGATTTCTAGTCTTTCCCACTCTATTGTTTTCCTTTATTTCTTCACATTGTTCACTTAAATAGGCTTTCTTACCTTATTGCTATTTTTTGGAACCCTGTATTCAGATGAGTTTATCTTTCCTTTTCTCCTTTGCCTTTCAATCTACTTTTTTTCTCAGTAATACATAATTTACACTGAAGTGCAAACTACATGGCCAGTAACGGAATTACATATACCTTTATTATGCTGACAGGCATATTATTATACTAAGTTCAAAACTTAAATAAAACAAAGGATATGTGTACAGTATATGTATTGCCTTTTATGACAAAATGAAACAAATTAAGAAAAAAGCTATCCATAGTTACAACCTGCATATGCAGAGACAATGTCTGAACCAGGATAGTGTACAAAGTTAATATGTTTGTGCATACAGTGAATAATATAGTCATTAAATTCTTAAACTAATTAAGAGTTCTAGAATCACTTCTTTATGTAGATTCTACAGTATAAGTAAGTTCAGTAAGAAACTCCCAAAATGTGACTGAAAACTTATTTACATTCTGAAAGAAAGTATAAGAAAGATAATTTCAGATGCAGTTAAGAGATGCTGTATATTACTTTGCCATGTCTTGACTTTCTCTAATTCAAGAACTAAAGAAACTTTTGATGAAAGTAAAAGAGGAAAGTGAAAATGCTGGCTGAAAACTCAACATTCAAAAAACCAAGATCATGGCATCTGGTCCCATCACTTCATGGCAAATAGATGGGGGAAAAGTGCAAACAGTGAGAGACTTTATTTTCTTGGACTCCAAAATCAATGCAGATGGTGACTTGCAGCCATGAAATTAAAAAAGGCTCGCCCCTTGGAAGAAAAGCTATGATCAACCTAGACAGCATATTAAAAAGCAGAGACATTACTTTGCTGACAAAGGTCCGTAAAGTCAAAGCTATGGTCTTCCAGTAGTCATGTACAGATGTGAGTGTTGGACCATAAAGAAAGCTGAGCACCGAAGAATTGATGATTTTGAACTGTGGTGTTGGAGAAGACTATTGAGAGTCCTTTGGACTGCAAGGAGCTCAAACTGCTCAACCCTAAAGGAAATCAGTCCTTAATATTCACTGGAAGGACTGACGTTACAGCTGAAGCTCTAATACTTTGGCCACTGGATGCAACAAACTGACTCCCTGATGCTATGAAATATTGAAGGCAGGAGGAGAAGAGGACAACAGAAGATGAGATGGTTGGATGGCATCACTGACTAAATGGGTATGAATTTGAGCAGGTTCTGGAAGTTGATGATGGACAGGGAGGCCTGGCGTGCTGCAGTCCATGGGGTCACAAAGGGTCAGACACAGCTAAACTGAACTGATTTTCTTAACATTAGATTTTATGACCATATTTTCTATTATTTTAACTTATTCTCCACTTTTTGAGCTTCAGTTCTTAATAGCTCTAAAGAAAATGTCCTCCTTTATGAGACAGATGTCCACATTAACTGAGAACAAAATAATATAACACTAAAATAAAATCTTCTTATATCTGATAACTTTCTTAAAGCTCAGACCAAAATAACTAAAGCTAGAAAAAAAGCTTGAAAAAAAGATCTTTCCAATGAACGTATTTTAGGTTTTAAGTACAAGTCTGGGACATCAAATTTGGTTTGTTAGTCTGGGCTTTGGATTTAATTTCATACATGTTGAAAGAAAGCATTCTTTCTTTCATCTAGAGACATCTAAAGTACACTTGGAAATTTTTCTGTAAAAAGGCTCTGTCCTCATAATGGTCTTTGTGTATGATTATTGAAATCATTATACTAAAATGATAGCTAAAAACAAACTAAAAGTTGCTAAAAACACAAATATAAGTTAAATGTTTTCTAAAAGAAAAAAAACAGTATTTTAAACAGAAATATTATTAACCAAAAGAAACAGTTAAGTTAAAATACTTACTAGTTATCGCTGTTCCTATGTAATACATTTCAGTCAAACAATCTACTATCTGTTTGAGATTCTTTACACAGCCAACAGCTAATGCTACAAGTAGTTCAAACCCAGCATTGATGGTAACTGGTGAACTACAGACCGGGATAGCCTGCTCAGCTGGTAGTTCTCCATTTCTCATACACTGCAGGTAAACTTTGGAGGCAGGAAAGATGAAATCATCTATTAATTCCTAAAGAGTTGAAAGAAAACAGATCATACATTGTTTGTAATATTTACTTTACGAAAAAGTATCCCTTAGAAGGAACAGTCTTCTAATTATTTGATACAATCAAATGTCTCATCTCAAATACAATTTTGGAGTTTCAAGTAACGTAAATTCTATTTTAAAAACATACTGAGTATAATTAATAAACTCACTTTTTTTGATATTAAGCTTTTTTTAAAACCTTGACTATTAAGAAAAATATATTCTAAATAAATCTGCTTTAATTAAATATGAACTGAAATTAATGCACTTTGAATAAAAATGAAATACATCAAATGGCACTCTTCCCTTAAATTGTAAGGGATAAGTGAAGAAACTCATGGAATAAATATGATGTAAAAAATAAAGTCTTGTACGATAAAAGTTTTCACTTTCAAAGTTGATCGAATAAAAATTCAGATTTACTAAATAGCAAAGTCAATTAATACTGCTTGTTAACCTTCTAAAACACTTTATCTGAGCTTTTACTGAACTCAAGATTACTGGGTTGACCAAATAGTTTGTTCACTGCTTCCCATAAGGTGGCTCTATTAGCTCTCAGCTGTCCTTAACTTCATTTGAAACAACTAAAACAACTATTAGACTATATTGTGACACTATCATATGAGCATGTATTGAAAAAAAAATCAAAATTGCCAATTTTTAATGTAGTCATACTAATGCTGAAGGTGGAGGAAAACATTTTCATCATATTATGCTTTATTCTTTCAAGAAATTAAAAACACAACTGAAATGCAAAAAATGATTCATGCAGTGTATGGAGAAGATGCTGTGAATGATCAAACAAGTTAAAAAGTGATTAAGTTTTGTGGAGATTTCTCACTGGATGATGCTCCACCATCGGGCAGACCAGGGGAAGTTGACAGTGATAAAATCAAGATACTGGGAACAACATCCTACCACCCAATAGATAACTGACATACTTAAAATATCCAAATCAAGTGCTGAAAATCATTTGTACCAGCATGGTTATGTTAACTGCTTTGATGTTTTCATTTCACATAAGTTAAGGAAAAAAAATTCCTTCTTGATCTATTTCCATTTGTTTCTTAAAGGAAAACATTTTGTTTTTAAAACAAATTGTGATAGTGATGAAAAGGGGATACACAGTACAATAACATGGAACCAAACAGACTGCGGGGCAAGTGAAATGAATTACCACTAACCACACCAAAGACTGGTCTTCAACCAAAAGCGATGATGTGTATATGACGAGATTTGAAAGAAGTCCTCTATTATAAGCTCCTTTCAGAAAAAATCAAATGATTAATTCCAACAAGTACGGCTCCCAATCAGACCAACTGGAAGCAGCACTCAATGAAAAGTGTCCCAAATTAGTGAACAGAAAATGTATGATCCTCCATTAGGATAATGGAAGACTGCATGTTTCTTTGATCATCAGGCAAAAACTTTTATAGCTTGACTAGGAAGTTCCACTGTAATCACCAGATATGGCATCTTTGGATTTCTATTTATTTTGATCTTTACAAATCTCTTAATGGAGAAAATTTCAATTCCCTGGAAGACTGGAAAAGGCCCCTGGAAGAGTTCTTTGCTCAAAAAGATAAAACAGTTTGGGGAAGATGGATTTATGGAGTTGCCTGAAAAACGGCAGAAGTTAGTAGAACAGAAAGATGCATACACTGTTTGATAAAGTTCTTCATGAAAATGAAAATGTATCTTATTTTTACTTTTAAAAAAGAATATTTTGGCTGATTCAACACTTAAAAATTACTGTAAACTTCACAAAGATAAAAGTTTTTCTAATGTAAATAATTAACGAAAAAGGTCAAGATCCTTAGAGATGGAATAGTATAGAAATCACACAGATCTGCTAACAAGCATTCAAAAATTCAAGATAACTACTTACTACTAAAATGTAGAACTTACTTTAACAAGATTAGCACCTCCTTTTTCACAACCAATATGATACTTTTTCTCAGGTGTTTGAAAGGCCAGTAACTCTTTTGTTACCCCAAGGTGGCCTTCCAAGATAGGCTCTTCAACGCCTGTTTCACCTCTACTTTTAACATTATCCTGTCAAAGGAAAAATATAATAGATCTGATTTAAGGAAAAGGACAAAAAAGATCAGTATAAAAGAGAGCTGGAGGAGAGTGATATCTCAGATAATAATGCTGCTAAACCTGTTCATTCAAGTAATTTTGTATTTCTTTGATACAACTGTATCTTAAACAGTAAATGAAAGCAATTTTGCCCCAATAGGACAGACACGATCTTGAGATACTTCTAGTTTTCTGGGATGAAAGGGGAATTAACTAAGGCACTATCTACTGATTTGAAGCCAGGAATACCGCTCATTACATTACAATACATAATACAGCTCCTCAAAACAAGAATACTTCATCCAAAATTTTAACGGTACCAAGGTGAAGAAGCTAGAACAGTTTTCAGAGAACGATAATCTAGAGGAAAAACGCTTAACAAATTTCAGAAATATATTCTCATAGAACTCTGTACATATAAAAAGTAGCAAATGATGAAATATAAGTATTAATCACACATTTTTTATTTAAAAAATTTTAAAGAACTTTTATTAATTATGATGATAATTTGGAGGAAAAAAATTCAAAAATAACAAATTGGAGGAAAGTAAACATCAGCAGTCTAAGTCCCAACTATGAAGTAAAACACTTATACAAATGTATCTGTATGTTGCTGCTATCAGTCATGAGTTAATAGTTCATCAATGAAAAGCATATATTTTGCTTTACTACCTTGCAGTGTTTTTCTTTTTTTTTGTTGGCTTAACATGACTCAAAACTATAAACCCTTTTTTAAAAGGAAAAAGATTTAACAGTGAAGTAATAAACTAAATAGGCTTCCCAGGTGGCTCAGTGGTAAAGAATCCACCCACAATGCATAATCCGTGCACTCAGTCTCTGGGTTGGGAAGATCCCCTGGAGGAAGAAACGGCAACCCACTCCAGTATTCTGGGTGAGAAATCCCAAGGACAGAGGAGCCTGGCGGGCTACACAGTCCATGGGGTCCCAAGAGATGGACACAACTTAGCAATTAACAACAGTAAATGGAACAACTTACCCTAATTCTTTTGAGCCAGTCAATTTCATTGTTGAGAAGAACTTCAGCATTGGGCACATTAATATTATTGTTGAAAGCATAATTAAGAAGGTGCCGAAGAAGAGTGAAGTAGTCACCTGAATGTTTACCTCTCTCTCTTGCTGTGCTCTGAAATACGTAATTGAAACGTGAATTAGCAAGTCCATGCTCAAAATTAATTTTAACTTTTTAAAAAACCCCAGAGAACGGGTAAGGAGAAAAAATCTAGTATTAATGGCATAAAAAAGATCGTTGATTTCTATTTTTCAGGTAAAATCGAGTATTTTTCCCTTAAGTATTTATAAAAAGCAAATAAAAGCCAATGTATAACCAGTAAAGGAAATAACAAGGAATATTCATTATTTATTAAACGTAACTAAAAAAAAATCTAAAACCACAATTTCTTTAATGTTCCTTAAAGAATAAATCATACTGATAAGTCTATTAAAAAATGTCTTACCCCCAAAATGGTAAAGAGCAAAGTAATGAGGAAAAGCAGAGGTCTGTGTCCCATGCAACATCTGGTGCACATTAAAAAAAACTGCTCTTGTGCCAACTGACGAACAATTCTGAAACAGAAAGTCTATTTAATGTGTTGCTCTAGTGAATAAAACTGACACTAATTATTTCAAACACTGGTTTATCTTTAACAAGGAAAATAAATTAATAGTAAAATTACAAGATAACTCACCATTAGCACTAAAAAAAAAGTCAAAGTTATTTTTCATGAAGTAAAACCTCACATTACACCCACATAGGGTGGAAATTATTGAGTTAAAATTTGTCTTTTTTCACTTTTTTTTATTATTCTCATGTTTTACATTTTTTAATTTTTTATCAGACTACAGTTGATTTCAATGTTGTCAGTTTCTGCTATACTGCACAACAGATAACTAATATCTCTTAATATGTGCCTTTCAGAATCTTTGCAAACAACAAACAGATGAAACAATATATGTCTATATTTGTAGGATAGCTTTCAAACCTCTCTTGGAACAACACATATACCCTAACGGATATAAGATGCCATGTAGTAAGCTACATTGTTGTTGCTTAGTCACTAAGTCATGTCTGACTCTGTGTGATGCCATGGACATCTTTTCAATGAACCATGCTTTCAGGCAAACAACGTGGTAATTTTAAGACTACATGCATTCTCAAACTGTGGAGAAACACAAATGTAGGGGCCTACCCCATGCTTTTCCACCTTCAATACAGGAGGCCAGGGTTCAGCTCCTGGGATGGGAAAATGCCCTAGAGAAGGCAACAGCTAACCACTCCAGCATTTTTGCCTGGAGAATCACATGGAAAGAACAGCTTGGAGGGGTAGGCTACCATGAGGTAGCAAAGAGTTGGACACAACTGAGTGATTCTCTCCTTCAGTCCATGCTTTACTAAATGACAAACTCAGGGAGAGAGGCCCAGTAATTTACACTTTAAATACCAATCCCAAAGATTCTGATAGAAGTTTGAGGACCATTAAAACATATATTGAATAACATCAATATTAATCTAACAACTCAAACTTACCTGAATAATCCAGATCTACAAATAATGTCAATTCAGACAGCTGTGTAAAACTGGTAATGCTTAAAACTACAGTCTGTTTTGCTCTGAGAATGTGTTCAAACGGCAAGGCCTTCCCTTACTAGAGTAAATAATAAACTCAATTATGTTTTTTTATTTCAGAATAGTAATCTCTCTAAATTTTCTAAATTTTGGTTCTTTCAAGCTTTGTTGATGAGAGTCCTGACATCAGAACAGAGCCAAACACATGTTGGATGTTAAATAGTGCGTGAACATTATAACATGGATAAATATCATTATTTCTAATTGCTAGCTGCTAAAGCTCTGAAATAAATTTATGTTTGTTTCATACTACAGGTGGGCAGGTGCTTTACCACTGAGCCACCAAGGAACAGGACTGCCTACTAATCCTACTTAACAATTTAAGTGCAAAACTTCTGAGAACACCAACCATAATCCTGAAGAAACCACTCTCTGGATTGTGTCTGGAGAACTGTTGTGTTAGAAGAAGCAATGCCAAAAGTCCAGTTCTCCTGTTCCTCTCTTCATTACTCTAGAAAGTTGTATGATTTTTCTTTCACTGACACTATCACAGGAGTATAAACAAGTAATGGAGGAGGAAGAAGAAGAATAAACGGTTCAAATAAAGTATATCTGAAGTCAGGTTACTGGCCTGACTTCAATTCACATACATTTGCCCCAATATAAGCTGAGGCAATTTCTGAACTTTTAAAAGTCCCTCTGATTTACAAAACAACAGAAAACAGGAGTTTAAAAACCTCCAAATACTACTTAAAATGTTGCACATGTATAGATTTCTTCACAATTTTCTGCACAGGTGAATAAATACTTTTAACAAATTTTCAAAGGAGCTTCACAATGCATTGCTCAAGCTCAGTATAAAAAAAACAGGTATGGAAGAGGACATGGAAAAATGGAAAACTCTCTACATTGCTGGTAAGCCTACACTGTAACTCCTGTGGAGCCTGAGGAAGCTAAAGGATTACTACATGATCTAAGAGATCCACTCCAAATTACAAACTCAAAAGAACTGAAAATGGGAACTCAACCAGTTTCTACTTCACAATAGTCACAGCAGCACTATTCACAACAGCCAAAAATAGAAACAACTCAAGTGTTCACCAAAAGGTGAATGCAAAAACAACAATACAATACATACACAGAATGAAATATTATTCAGCATTAAAAATAAAGAAAATTCCTTAACATGCTACATGTTTGAACCTTGAGATTATGCTAAATCAAAACAAGTGATAACCCAAAAGGACCAATAATATGTAATTCCATTTATATGCTGTACTGACAATAGGTGAATACAAAGACACAGAATGCAAATTAGAGATAAACAGGGGTAGAGAGGTTGGAAATGGGAGTTGAGTACTGTTTAAAAAATATGTCTGGGATAATGAAAATTTAGGAATTAGTGGTAACTGCCCAACACTGTAAATACTCAATGTTATTCACATAAAAGTTGTTAAAATCTCTAATTCTTAGTTATAAATAACTATCTTTATATTCAGTAGCTCAGTAGTGTCCAATTCTTTGCAAGCCCATGGGTTATAGCCTGCCAGGCTCTTCTGTCCATGATATTCTCCAGGCAAGAATACTGGAATAGATAGCCATTTCCTCCTCCAAGGGATCTTCCCAACCCAGGAATCAAACTGGCATCTCCTTTATCTCCCACACTGCCTGCAGAATCTTCACCACTGAACTACCAGAGATGTAACTATATGTTAACACTTTACCGCAACTGAAAAACTACGAAAGAAAAAAAATCAAGAAAAAATCAAGAAAACATCTTCAGCTTACATGAAAAACATAAAAAAATGTTTCCAAAATATCAAAATGCTACAAAGACAAGAAAAATGCTTCCTTAATTGACTTCTGAGATTTTGATCAAAATTAACTCATGTCTGCCTAAAGAATAAGGTCAGTTTTCTTTTAAATCAACAAAGACAATCACTTACTTGCTGGGACAATGCAATAATAAGTCAATGATAAATGTCTGCCAAGCCTTTTCTTTATTAAGTGCATCCAGGGCTGTTGGAACTAGAGCAAAACATAGAGTCATCACTTCCAATGCTTCACAGCAAACCTGTTCATCTTCCACGTCTGGCTCATGGCTTGGACTGCTGGTCTGTAAAATGATGAGGCATAAACTACTGGTGATACACTGAAGAAAACATTCAAAATCTTTTAGTTAGTATTTAAAACTTACCTATACCCACTAAAGACCATTTGTCTTCAGTCTCTTTACCTGTAGATTTTGAGACTCTTTAGAATATATCCCAAAATGGAATAAAGGAACATGTTTAATAAAAGCTAAGTATTGCTTCCTTGTCCCTCTGGGTATTAGTGTATGTCTATACTTCTCATGATGCCTTTCCAAAGCGTAACTCTGGCACTGTATTAGGAATGTTGATTAGTTTTATTTTATAGCTTTATCTACAATGCCATTTAAAGAAGCAATTAGCTTACACAAATGTTGAGGAAGGTTATAGAAGATTTTCCCAATGTAAAATATATTTGCCTGTAGTTAATAATTTTATGTTTCCATTTATCAAAAAATAAAATCAATTTCAATATAATATATGCCTAGAATGGACCAGTCATTTAAATATCCAAAAAGAGGAGCTTTACAATTCCAATATCCACTCTCTCCTATAAACTATATACAAGTGACTACTCCAGACAAGTAAATAGAAAATCCAGGCGCAAAATAGTCTCATTTCTGCAAATAATTTACCTTATCAAATGAGGAAGAGGGATAATACCGAAACAGTAAAAATTGTTGCTATACCTGAAGGCTGTAAAACAAGCAAGTAAAATATCTGAATGTTATGATTCCACAAACTCATAGGAAGCACAATTATTAAAGGAAACTGGGAAAAGCAAATTCTTTACAGCTTAACTATATTCAACTCAGTAAGATGTTAGAAAAAAAAAAATTTAGAAGAAAGCTTCCTTACAGTGAGATCCATAAGTAGTTTATTTTCAAAGTAAAAATTTTCATATTCTCATGTTAATTACAGAATTTTATTTTAAACCATTAGATACATAGGTTACTTCGTCTTCAAAGAGGGCAGACAAGACGAAAATTTAGTCATATGCAAAATTAACATTTACATAAAGGAATACATTTCTATAATGACTCTTACCATCTCGTAAATTTTAGTGATTTCTTCATTTGGGCTAAATACTAGCTCCAATGTCCCACATCCTGATGCCCAGGTGATTTTCTGTATAGCTCTAATAACACAAATATCAGGCATGTATCTTGAAGCCTGAAAGAAAATGAATAATCAGTAGTGCTGACACTAGTGCTGACTCTACTAGACAGTAGAAAGAAATAATCAGAAAACAAAAATTTCTTTATTGTGAAAGTAGTAGGATAAAAAGCTATACATAAAGTTAACTATGCCTCCTTCTTCTGACAGTCTATGTTTTCTTTAAGGTCCAAAGTAGGCAAAGTCTGGCAGATGCAAATTATTACATATAAGATGAATAAACATTCACAAGGATTATGTTTAATATCCTGTGATTAACCATAATGGGGAAAAAATGTGAAAAAGAATACACACACACATATGCATAACTGAATCACTTTGCTGTATGGCAAAAAAATTTTTTTTCCATTTATTATTTATTACTTGGAGGCTAATTAGTTTACAATATTATAGTGGGTTTTGCCATACATTGACATGAATCAGCCATAGATTTACATGTGTTCCCCACCCTGATCCCCCCTCCCGCCTCCCTCCCCATCCCATCCCTCTGGGTCTTCCCAGTGCACCAGCCCTGAGCACTTGTCTCATACATCCAACCTGGGCTGGTGATCTGTTTCACCCTTGATAGTATACTTGTTTCAATGCTATTCTCTCAGAACATCCCACCCTCGCCTTCTCCCACACAGTCCAAAAGTCTGTTCTGTACATGTGTCTCTTTTTCTGTCTTGCATACAGGGTTATCGTTACCATCTTTCTAAATTCTATATATATGCGTTAGTATACTGTATTGGTGTTTATCTTTTTGGCTTACTTCACTCTGTATAATGGGCTCCAATTTCATCCATCTCATTAGAACTGGTTCAAATGAATTCTTTTTAATGGCTGAGTAATATTCCATACTGTATATGTACCATAGCTTCCTTATCCATTCATCTGCTGATGGGCATCTAGGTTGCTTCCATGTCCTGGCTATTATAAACAGTGCTGCGATGAACACTAGGGTACACATGTCTCTTTCAGATCTGGTTTCCTCCATATGTATGCCCAGGAGTGGGATTGCTGGATCACATGGGAGTTCTATTTCCAGTTTTTTAAGGAATCTCCACACTGTTTCTCCATAGTGGCTGTACGAGTTTGCATTCCCACCAACAGTGTAAGAGGGTTCCCTTTTCTCCACACCCTCTCCAGTATTTATTGCTTGAAGACTTTTGGATAGCAGCCATCCTGACTGGTGTGTAATGGTACCTCATTGTGGTTTTGATTTGCATTTCTCTGATAATGAGTGATTTTGAGCATCTTTTCATGTGTTTGTTAGTGTATGGAAAAAATTAACACAACATTGTAGATCAACTATACTTCAATAATGTTTAAGAAAATTTTAAAAATTAATAAAATAAAAACAAAGTTTTAGTCTCATTTTTCTAAATCTTCAAATGAAGTTTGAGTATGTATGGTGATGAAGCAAAAGTATGCTTCTCAGCTATAGCAACAATACAGGCTTCAGGTTAAGATCTAATCTAGCTGAAACACTGTTCACAAGACTTTTACAAATACAGAAACCAAATTACCCAGCCATTCCAATCCTGTAAGTTCACCCAGAAATGAGAAAATGTACGCCCAAGAAGCACATGTGACATACTGATGAATTTTTAAAATTCATCATTTCAGTAGTAAAGAAAACTAGGAATAACACAAATGTTCATTAGCGGAACAAATAGAATGACAATAAAACGTGGTTTTACTCAAAATGAATTCACTACTGACACATAATTTCACAATCATGCTGATTAAAATAATCCAGACACAAGAGTATATAATATGATTCATGTAAACTTTTAAAATACAACAATTTTACAGTGACAAAAGCAACAATAAATGTCTAGGCTCAGTAAGAAAGAACTTTTGGGACTAATGGAAATATTCTGTTTCTTGACTGCATCATTAAACATTATGTCAAAACTCAGTATATCTTTTATTTTGATCTAGTTTATTCAATATAAATTATAGCTCAAAAAAGCCTATTCAAAGGTTTTTTTAAAGTACTTTCTAAAGTATTGATAATGATACATAACATTAAATTTTAGCTAATGTAAGAGAATCTAACGTGAAAAACCTCAGAGTATTCAACCTCAAATTGTGGTAGAAACTGTGTCAAGAACAGTAAAAATGTTAGCCATCCAAGATATAGGAACTTTCAACATTTGATACTAACCTCATCAGATATTTGTTGAGCAAGACGTATTGATACATTTCTAAGAATACACTCAGATGACGGGTTAGGAATGCTCTGAAGAGCATTTTGTAGCACCACTGCTTGATCATGAGTAACTTGATTAATCTTGGGGGTGGGGGGGGAAAAAAAACCTTTTTACTTGGAGTAAAAACCTGTATATAACTAAACTTCAAAAATTTGTACACAAAAAAAATTCATCCATATGCTCCTTCTCCATCGTCTCTATCATCCGTTCACTTATCTACAGTAGAATGTATGGTCTTCAGTATTTCAGACTGTCATCCAGTAGACTTCTATCATTGGCTGCCTTTTAAAGTCACAATTTTCCTCTGCAAACTCCAATTTCATATGAATTCAATAATGTTCCTACAACTGTGTTCACTTTCACTTGCATAAGATACTGAACAAATCTACATGTCTCCAGTTAAATTCTTTGCTAGCCCTCCTACTCAGCAAATGACCATACCTGCCATGATATGACTAAGAAAAGTGGGGGTACCAGATAAAGAGACTTTTGATTTCTTACCACCTAAACTCTAAATTCATATTTGTCACTTCCTTTCCTTTCAGTCTTTAAAATGTTTTTTATGTTCTGTTCAAAAGTATTTTCTCTACCCATGTTTTAAACTTCATCACCAAAAAATCATGAGTAAGTCCCCACAACTTAATTTTCCCTGTTTTCTGTATCAACCTCCTACAGTTAAGTTCTGGTAAGCAAATCTTTCCAAAAACAGCTATTTTAAGAAGTTCAAGCGTTTGTGGAGGTGCTGCCATAGTCTCTAGGTAGACAATGAAAATTTACAGCTCTTTAAGGCTTCCAGTTGTTCTCTGTTAAGTGCAAATCAAAGAAGTTTAACCTTCTGTTTAACTTACTGTTATTTATATTATTATTATAATTATCAAGCACATTTTATTTAAAGATCAACTTGCTGCTGCTGCTAAGTCACTTCATTAGTGTCCGACTCTGTCTGACCCCACAGACGGCAGCCCACCAGGCTCCCCCGTCCCTGGGATTCTCCAGGCAAGAATACTGGAGTGGGTTGCCACGTCCTTCTCCAAGATCTATTTGCAAGGTGCTACTAAATGAGATTTCAAACAAAAATTGCATGAAGAAGAGTTTTACTACAATTTCAGAATCCACTGCATCTTCAATCAGTTAAACTCTTGGGTCATTTTTAATATTAGAGCCAAGTTACATTATCTGCTTAGACTGTTTCACTTAAAAAAAGAAAGAGAAATAAAATGGACTGAGCAAATATATTGATTAAATGAGATGAAGTATAATGATTAACATTAGAAGACTCAATGTATTTATAGATGATTACAAATTTCGAATAAACTAGCCTGAACACATACATGAATCATGTAAGCTTCTGTTAGCTTTCATCATACTGTGCCTTAAGCAATGTAAGGCATATAACAGACGCGTAATAGATTGTTTACTCAATGAATAAAACCATTTTCAAACTGTTAATTCAATCTTACTAATTATTAGGGTTTATTTTTCAGTCAAAGTCTTATGGCACTTTTACACTGAAACTGTTGTTAATTAAGGTCACCACTGATATACTGATTTCTAGTTCATTAAACTGAGATGTGGATTAAACAAGTTTTGCAAGATAAAAATAACTATTTCCTTTCACTTATCATACTGACAGAACTAAATATTCCCTTTAAAAAAACAAGGTCTCAAATTGTTCACTGAAAAGGAATTAAGGTAAACAAAAAATTTTAAAAGTATAAATGTGAAAAAAACACTATGAAGTTTTACTTCAGATTATAAATTCTTAAATCCATGAGAAAAAAAAATGGAGTTAGTTTTATCAGTTACAGTATTCATCAAACTGTGACCCACTTCTATATTATATGTGGTCCTATAATAAACATTTTTTTAAACACTAATTTTTCACTTAGAAAAAATTGAACGTGGTAAACTTGAAATATGCCTTCCCAAGTGGCACCAGTGGTAAAGAACCTGCCTACAAAGCAGGAGACATAAGAGACAGGGATTGGATCCCCTGGGTCAGGAAGATCCACTGGAGAAGGGCACGGCAACCCACTCCAGTATGTCTGCCTGGAGAATCCCATGGACAGAGGAGCCTGGTGGGCTACAGTTCATGAGGCCACAAAGCACTGGACGTGACTTAAGTGACTCAGCAGCACACATGTACCTTTGGATCCTTGTAACATTTTCTAAATAGTAAGTCTTAGGGAAAAAGACAAGAAGACATAAAATTGTCTTGTATCTACTTCAATAAGCCCCCACAGAAAGGATCATGACGAAAAACCTATCAGTTTTTATGTAAATATACACAAAAGGAACAGTATAAAGCAGTCTAACTTACAGTGAAAACACAGCACTCTTAACTTTTTAAAAATTTACTTATATAAATTTTAACTTTTTAAATGAAACTTTCAAAACCATACAAAAACAGAAAGAATATAAATAATCTTTAAGTACTAACTATTCAGCTTGAATAATTACAAACAAAAAGCTAATCTTGCTGCCCACATCACCCCAGAATTATCTGAAAAAATTCTAGACATTCTATTTCAAAAGAAATGACTGAGCTTATGACTATTTTTTTAAAAACCTCATGCTTATTTTAATTACTTACTATTATTTTTTCTAGCTGCCCTATGCTGCTCGAAAAATCTTCCTGAGCCCTAGAAGTGAAAGTGCTGAGTCCTTACCACTGGACAACCAGGTAATTCCTAACTCTTCTTTTAAACAAAACCTGAAATACTAACATCCCACCTAAATAAAAAAAACCATTTTAACATCAAAAATCTAGGAATTATTTAAATTTCCCTGGTTAAGAACTAACTCATTTCTAAAGAAAAAAATCTGTATCTCTAAGCCACTTTTTCTTGAGCAATTTAATCAAGTCATCACTTGTAATGTGAATAAACTCAATGAGAAAGGATGACACTTTCAACCTCTGCACCAAATCTCATGTCTTGATTTGCTTTAAGGATGCTACCAGCATAAACAGTCTTTGGCAGTCATAGTGGTTAAGCTGGTTGGTGAGAAGAGAGGTGGGCAATTTGCAAAATAAATCTTTTCTTATATAACCACTTATCGGTATATGCCTTTCAGGTACCAGGTAACAAAATATTAGTGTAAAGTTTTTGAGACTTAAAGGAAAAGTCAAAACAATAAAATACTTAAAGGTAATGAAATATCCTCTGAGGTGAGTGTAATCAGTACATATCATTCACATTTTGGGACTTCCCTGGCAGTCCAGTGGTCAGGGTACTATGCCTCCAATGCAGGAGACACAGGTTTGATCCCTGGTCTGGGAACTAAGATCCCAAATGTTGTACCTCACAGCCAAAATAAAATTTACATTTCAGTATAAATAAAACAACAGATTGAACTGAACTTGCATTCTGTACTAAGTCACTGAAGGGTCTAATTTTAAAAATTAAATCCTAAACACAAAGCATTTCAAAAAATTATTACCGGTGTTATGGGATCTGCACCGTCTACAACTGGCTGACAAGCTTCTGCTACAGCTCTAATATGGCCATAACCTACTGCAGTTAACAAGAGTTTGGCTATTTTAAGACCACTGAAGTATGCACCCCTTCGTGTTTCCATATCTGTATTTGGCAGGAAGTTGTTTTTTGTCAGCATACTCAGTACAAGGGATAAGCCACCACTTTTCAAGAAGTGAAACTGAAAGTCACAAGAATCATCTGCCAGAGGCATATCAGCAGGCATTAACAAGGCATAAACAACCTGAAAAAAAGGAAGGGGTGGGGAGGGACAGAGACTGTATTAAGTATATTTAATTTAATCTGTAACTTCTATTTCCCTTATTATTGCTAAGAAATTTGTAACCATTCCAAAAAATTACAAATCATGATATCACCACATGATGAAAAATTCTTATTTTGAAAAGGAAAGAACCAACCTCTGTTAGATATAAAACTCGGGAAGCAGAAGGACCAAAGAAAAGTGAATCAAGAGATGGTCCAAGGTTATTTTCTCCAAGTTTTGCCTGGTCCAAACAAACAGCTCTTAGTTTTTCTACTATTGTGCTATCTGTAAAGAAAACAGACATAGACTAAAGTAAAACAGATTATGCTGTTAATATTTCATATTCAACATACTACAGTATTAAACTGAAACATCTATAAATACAACAAAGCTGAACTATAAGTTCAAATGTCATAAGACATAACCAGATCTGGACTGCTTAATGATCAACCAGGGCTCTTTGTCACCTCAATATATGATGTGAACAGCTGCTATTGAGAGACCTCAAATGAATATCTCCTCCTTCATCCACTGGAGACAGAAGAAAAAAAAAAAATGCAACACTGAAAAGGAATTAATTCTGCTTGAAATATAAACAATGCAAGCTCCTCCCACCAAGGTCTAAATTACTTGTCTCACAGTACATTACACAAAAACTTTTAGCTTCAAGGGGAGGTGTATGTTGAAAAGAAAATGGCGAAAGAAACTATTATTTTCTTATGTAAGCTGAAGTAAGAAAAGCAATTTATTCTCTTTTGTCATATATAAAGATATGAAGCTTAAAAACAATATACACAATGAAAGAAACACTAAAAAGACAGTGTCCTCTTTGAAAAAAGCTTAGCAGCAAATCTGCATGACCTTAGATTAGGACAAGTGACAAGAGGGAAAAAACAGAGAAACTGGACTTCATGAAAGGACACTATTTAGACAGTGAAAAGAATATAAAGACTTTAAATTATATGATTTAATAAAGGATTTTATCAGAATTTACCAAAAACACTTATGAAACAATAATAAAAAGACAAATAATCCAAATAAAAATAAGCAAAGACTGTGAACAGACATTTCCCCAAAGATATGCCAACTGTTAGTAAGTAAATTATTAGGCATCAAGGAAATGCAAATCACAATCACATAAAGATACCACCTTCACATGTTGGTCAAAATGTGGAGAAACTGGAACCCTCATACCTTATTCTGGGAATAGAAAATGTACCACATATTTTACCACAACAATAAAACCAAAACAAAATCAAGCAAATGATTTTGAGTAAGTGATTTGGGGGGGGGGGGGGGGGGGCGGGCCATGTAATGAGTTGATATTAACAATGCTGCTCAGTAGTTCAGGGAAAGGCAATGTCAAGTTTGCAGTGATTAAAAAAACTGACTGCTAATTTGTTGCTTGCATTATAAATAAAAATACGTTCAAATAAACTGAGAAAACTAATACAACCAGAGCAAAATCTGATAAAACAATCACAGAAAAAGATTTAGGAGGAAAAGTCTTAAAAAGCTTGTGGAAAGAGAAAACAGCTTGTGGAAATGTTAAGATGTTTAAAACCTAGGTCATTCATTCACTGCATTGCTCATCAGCAAGTAGTTTGTGGAAAATATGTCAATCTATCAAGGTACTATTAAGCAGCAGTGTCAATAGTGAACTTCATTTAGTTTCATGGACTTAACAATCTTATGAACTTTTACTGGAAATATAATATGGGTATTCTAATTTGCCATACCATATAGCAGTGCAGTGTTTTAGCAAAATAGTAATGTTTTAACTGTTTTACTAGTAAAGTGATTTTTGTTAAAGCTTAGGGTAAAAAAATTAAAATTTTCTGAACAAACAGAAATAGTCTCAAACACTGTAAACAAAACCACAGACTGGTTTAGAAATTTAGTTTATGCAGCAGGTCTGATATTTCTTAATGAATTTAACCTACAATTACAAAACAGTGCTAAAAATATTGCAGTAAAATCATTAAGATACCAACTACAAAAAGCAGTTCAGCGTCCACACCTACAGGTTTTAGCATTCAAATGTTTCAAGAAAAGTGAGTCAACAATACAAAAACAGAAAACAAAATGAAAAATAACCTAGGATTTCGTTGTTAAGACTCTAAGCTTCTACAGTTGATCCCTAGGTCAAGGAGCTAAGACCCCACACGGACACTGCATGGCTAAAAATGCAAGCAAAGTAAAAACCCCTACATGGTTCCAAAAAGCAAAATGTGAATTGACCATACAATGATTACTACACTAAAACCAAGCAAATTAAGTGCTGTGTAAGCATACTCTTCCATAGTCTACCACTACTTCAAAGACCCTCAGTCTCTATTGTTTGAACACTGCCTCAAATCTCATCTCACATCTTTGCTATTTGTGTTGGGCATAGTTTGTTTCTGTGAAAAAATGGCTCTCAAGTAATTAATTGATCAAGCAAACTGTCAGAGGCTAAGCAGCACAAAGTGCTGTCAACAAGAAAATAAAAAATTTAGTTCTTTGGGACTTTTAGTTCTTTAGTTGTTTAAGGGCTATAAAATTGTTACAAATAAACTGAGCATTCACATAATAAAGCAGAAAGAAGCTGAAATCTCTGTTAGCACTGTCCCTACAGTGGCTAATCTAGTCTATTTCATGGTTATCTTCTTGCAACCACTGGCAAAACATTAAGCATGTGGCTAGATGATATGTTCAGAGAGCATATCCTGACCAAAAGAAAACTATATACAAAAAAGCATTTGGCACTCCACAAGAACTGAGGGGGTTTAGAGGAACAAAAGCAAAGAGTTCAAGGCTAGTAAGGGACAGCAGGTAATCTATGTAAAGCACTATAACCTCAAGAACTTAAACATCATGTGATAACAGGCATGGCTGATGCTGATAGAGTATCATCATTTGCAGAAGGGGTTAAGAGATTCATGAAAGAAAATGGCTACATTCAGAGCAAGTTTTCCAATGTGATCAAACAACTTTGTTCCAGAAAAAATGCTCAACTCAACTTCTATTCATCAGAATACCAAGCTAAAGTTCAAGGCCTGGAAAGATCACATTACTAGTTTGTGTGTGGCAATGCAGTGGGTCTCATGATCAAGTCAAGCTTCCTTTGTTGAGGAAACAATACCCAGCAGTCAAAAACAAATTCAATAATGTCTGGGGCTAGCAATCCCACTGCTGGGCATACACACTGAGGAAACCAGAATTGAAAGAGACACATGTAATGTACCCCAGTGTTCACTGCAGCACTGTTTACAATAGCTAGGACATGGAAGCAACCTAGATGTCCATCGGCAAAAGAAAGGATAAGAAAGCTGTTGTGTATATACACAATGGAATATTACTCAGTTATTAAAAAGAACGCATTTGAAAAAAAAAAAATGCATTTGAATCAGTTCTAATGAGGTGGAGGAAACAGGAGCCCATTATAGAGAATCAAGTAAGTCAGAAAGAAAAACACCAATACAGTATATTAACGCACATATATGGACTCTGGAAAGATGGTTAACAATGGCCCTATATGCGAGACAGCAAAAGAGACACAGACATAAAGAAAAAACTTTTGGACTCTGTGGGAGAAGGCGAGGATGAGATGATTTGAGAGAGGAGCACTGAAACATGTATATTACCGTATGTGAAATAGATCCCCGGTCCAAGTTTGATGCATGAACAGGGTACTCAAGGCCAGTGCACTGGGACAACCCAGAGGGATGGGATGGGGAGGGAGGGGGGAGGGAGTTTCAGGATGGGGGACACATGTACACCAATGACTGATTCATATCAATGTATGGCAAAAACCATCACAATAGTGTAAAGTAATTAGCCTCCAATTAAAGTTTTTTTTAATTAATTTTAAAAAAAAAAGTGTGCCTGGGGCTTAGCTATCTTGTCCTCAAAATGACTTCACAAGTGCTTCATTACCGACGTGAACAAATACATCGTGAGAAGGAGACTTCCTTCATGGTCCTCCTAACAGACAATGGTTACAACCACCCCTAATCTCTGCATCACGTGGAAATGGTGTTCCTGACTCCTGTAACTCTATGTCACTGCTGAAACCAAGAGATTAAACAATTCATCAAATGCATCAAGGTGATTTATACTTCATCTTCAGGAGATTCATGCCACTCTTCCGGCTAAATTTCCCTGCAACACCATGAATCTAAAAAGCTTCAACTGCAGATACAACAGTGCTTACTAAGTTGCAGACTATTGACACTTTACAGCCCAACACAATCAGTGGACCTCTGAAATCATTATGGGGTAAAGAAAGTCAATTATTTCAGGGGCTTCCTCACAATTAATGAAGGAGTCAAGAACCTCTTGCACCAACAAAGTCCTACTATATAGCACAGGAGCCTTTATTCAATCAGCTCAGTTCAGTCACTCAGTCATGTCTGACTCTTTAAGACCCCATGAATCGCAGCATGCCGGGCCTCCCTGTCCATCACCAACTCCCGGAGATTACTCAAACTCATGTCCATCGAGTCAGTGATGCAATCCAGCCATCTCATCCTCTGTCATCCCTTTCTCCTCCTGCCCTCAATCCCTCCCAGCATCAGGGTCTTTTCCACTGAGTCAACTCTTCACATGAGGTGGCCAAAGTATTGGAGTTTCAGCTTCAGCATCAGTCCTTCCAATGAACACCCAGGACTGCTTTCCTTTAGGATGGACTGGCTGGATCTCCTTGCAGTCCAAGGGACTCTCAACAGTCTTTTCGAACACCACAGTTCAAAAGCATCAATTCTTCGATGCTCAGCTTTCTTCACAGTCCAACTCTCACATCCATACATGACCACTGGAAAACCATAGCCTTAACTAGATGGATGTTTGTTGACAAAGTAATGTCTCTGCTTTTTAATATGCCATCTAGGTTTGTCATAACTTTATTCAATATCCTGTGATAAACAATAATGGAAAAGAGTAATAATAAAAAAGAATACCCTGAATGTTCCAATGCATCAATAAGTTGGAAGGTTCTTCCTAGGATGACACAGGATAACTGAGGAACAGATTAAAGAGCACAGACAAATTTCTACCAATAAGTAAGTTCAATTGCTCAGTCCTGTCCAACTCCTTGTGACCCCATGGACTACAGCATGCTGGGCAGCGTTCTCTGTCCATCACCAACTCTTGGAGCTTACTCAAACTCATGTTCATCAAGTTGGTGATGGTCATTAAATATCTCATCCTGTCTTCAATCTCTGCCAGCATCAGGGGCTTTTCCAATCAGGTTCTTCCCATCAGGTGTCCAAAGTATTAGAATTTCAGCTTCAGTCCTTCCAATGAATATTCAGGATTGATTTCCTTTAAGAGTGACTGGATTGATCTCCTTGCAGTCCAAAGAACTCTCAACAGTCTTCTCCAACACCACAGTTCAAAAGTATCAAATTCTTCAGCACTCAGCTCTCTTTAAAGTCCAAGTCTCATATCTATATATGACTACTGGAAAAACCATAGCTTTGACTAGATGAACTTTGTTGGCAAAGTAATATCTCTGCTTTTTTAATATGCTATCTAGGTTGGTCATAACTTTTCTTCCAAGGAGCAAGCATCTCTTAATTTCATGGCTGCAGCAACCATCTGCAGTGATTTTGAAGCCCAAGAAAACAAAAGTCTGTCACTGTTTCCATTGTTTCTCCATCTACTTACCACGTAGGGACTGGACCAGATGCCAGGATCTTCATTGTTTGAATGTTGAGTTTTAGGTCAACTTTTTCACTCTCCTCTTTCACTTTCATCAAGAGCGTCTTTAACAGTTCTTCGCCTTCTGCCATAAGGATGTATCTGATGTTATTGATATTTCTTCCACCAATCTTGATTCCAGTTCATGCTTCATCCAGTCCAGCATTTCTCATGATGTACTCTGCATATAAGTTAAACAAGCAGTGTGACAATACACAGCCTTAACGTACTCCTTTACCAATTTGGAACCAGTCTTTTGTTCCATGTCTGGTTCTAGCTGTTGCTTCTTGACCTGCATACAGATTTCTCAGAAGGCAGGTAAGGTGGTCTGGTATTTCCATTTCTACAGTTTGTTGTGATCACACAGTCAAAGGTTTTGGCATAATCAATAAAGAAGTAGATGTCTTTCTGGAACTCTCTCTTTTGAGGATCCAGAGGATGTTGGCAATGTATCTCTCATTCCTCAGTGTCTTCTGAATGCAGCCTGAACATCTGGAAGTTCTTGGTTCACATACTATTGAAGCCTGGCTTGGAGAATTTTGAGCATTACTTTGCTAGTGTGTGAGATGAGTGCAAATTGTGCAGCAGTCTGAACATTCTTTGGCACTGCCTTTCTTTGGAACTGGAATGAAAACTGACCTTTTCCAGTCCTGTGGCCACTGCTGAGTTTTCCAAATTTGCTGGCATATTCTGTGCAGCACCTTAACAGTGTTATCTAGTATTTCAAAAGGCACAAATGGAATTCCACCACCTCACTAGCTTTGTTCATGGTCATGCTTCCTAAGGCCCACTTGACTTCACATTCCAGGATCTGGTTCTAGTTGAGTGATCACACCCTTGTGGCTATCTTGGTCATGAAGATCTTTTTTCTATAGTTCTGTGTATTCCTGCCACTTCTTAATATCTTCTGCATCTATTAAGTCCATATAGTTGCTGTCCTTTATTGTGCTCATCTCTGCATGAAATGGTCCCTTGGTATCTCTAATTTTCTGGTTGGAGATCTCTAATTTCTACCAAAAAGGAACTAAAAAATCTGCTAACATCTTCTACAGATGATAATGATAATGAGGCAGGAGATTAAGCAGAAACAGAACCATCAATCTGGACACCTGAAAAATGCAGCAGGTTTTCACCAGGCAACAACAGTTTACCCTACCTTGCTTTATTTTACTTGCTGCAGAGCTCAAAGTCTTAAGCACTGGACCACAAGGGAAATTCCAGGCACCAACTGTTTAAAAAAATACAGTCCTCATATACAATCCTTCCCTAGAGGTTGAGGAAGCCTCTATGTCACCCAAAGTATAACAATATGACTTACAACTACTGTTAATTTGTTCGATGATCCAAATAAAGAAGAAAGGAAACAAATTCTTATGTCAATGTTTGTAACTAAAGCACCTATAGTTCTGAAGTCTCAACCTTCTACTCTTAAAAGATTCTTAGTCTTTAACTGTCACTGATCCTGACAACAGTGTATCTGAACTTCTTCAAAATCTCAGAGTTTAGAATCTGAACCCAGTCCTTCCAATATATGATCCTTGAATATATATCAATGATTGGAGTTAGCCTGGTGTTGAACACCTTAACGACAGTGTCACACATCTTACTCTTCACAACATCAGGTCTGTAGGCATGTACCATCATGAACACTGTCTTCATTATCATTATGAAAGATTTAAAAAAGAAAAAATATTGGAGAATGTTAAATAGCATATGTTTGTATCATAATGGTGGTAGACGGTGCAAGTTTGTTATTTTCTTATACTTAAATTTCCTATATATACTTTTGCTTTAAATACTGTTTTATTCAGTCAGTTTTCTTTCAGCTCACTATTAGAAAGCAATTTGCAAGTGTAAGAAACATTATGGTTAGGATCCAAAAGGGGCTCAGAGCGTATTATTTAAAAATGGCCCATTGTGGTAACCTGACAAAAAACGGATGAAGTCACAGTGCCCACACTGCCCTGGTGGGCATCCTGTTTTTTCCTTAAAGCAATAGCCTATTTTTCTCTGCTGGTGCCAGTTTATCAAGACTACATGACAACCCAACAGTGAGATACCTCCAACAGGCGAAGGATAAACTAAGGCCTTCAGGGCACAATTTCCCATTGACAGGGTATAAGATGGAGAGGGAAATGGCATCCCAATCCAATATCCTTGCCAGGAAAATCCCACGGACAGAGGAGACTGGCAGGCTACGGTCCAAAGAGTCACAAACAGTCAGACACGACTGAAGCGATGGGAAACACACACAGAGAATACAAGGGCTAGCTGTAAACGGTGACACATACACACAGAGTATAAGAAGGGTTGGCTGTAAACAGTGACACACACACACACAGTATAAGAAGAGCTGGCTGTAGGGTAAGCACTGGTTTCTCACTAAAGCCAGTCACTTTCTCTCACTCTCTTTTTCTCTGCACTCGCCTTAGAGTTAATTATGCCACTTCCTCTGTTTACTATGCAATTAGACTTACCATCTGTACCAAACAATCACAAACTTTTCTTGTCATTATTCACTAAACAAAACAACAACCATTTACAGCTTGTTAGGTATTATAAGTAAGGTAGAGATGATTTAAATTATGACAGATATATTTTCCAAACTGAGATTACAGTTCCTGCTGCATTTCAAACCTTGAATTAAGTGCAAAGGAAACTCCATTATTTCAAAGTGCAATGAACAACGTAATTGAAAAGCTTCCAATCTAGCCTAAAATGCGAAGTGATTAAGCTGCAATGCAATGACATAATAAAAATCAAATATTAAGAAAAATTGAAGAAATATAAATGCCTTTTATATATGCTCATGGAGCATTACCTGTTTGTGTGAAAACCATGCCAAAGATAAAATAATCTGTATTTTAGAGACAAGCAATAACAAATGAACATTTGCAACTGATTTGATAAAATGGAACACAGACTTCGAACTTCAAAAAGTATTATAATGCCCTAAAGAGTTCCATGACTTCCATTAGTGGACTCATATCATAAAAACTTCACTATATGATTTTAGCTTGAATTGTGCTAATAAAAACCTCTGTGATAATTTGTTTTCCTTTATTTAAGTACCTACATGGTATCCTTGATTTTCATCTACTGGTCTACACTACCTAATATATTTGCTACCAGTCTTTAACAGGAAAAGTTTTCTAATCTTTGCTAAAAATGTTACCGGAATAACTGGTGCATCTTGAATGGATACAATCAATTACATGATGAAAATCTGGCTGCTAATTTTCTGCTTTACATTTTTAATTCTCTATTAGACAACAGACTGTCTTTATTTGAAGGAAATCACAGTATCATTCTGGAGAATAACAAAATATCAGATCAATTACTCTCATATAGTTAAGAAATAAAAAGTTTTTGTAATATATTTCCTAATTCTCTATAACTTTGTGAACTCCTCCCAGTAATAAGACATGGTTGGTTTTACAAAACATAAGGCTTAGATGAACAAATATTCTATTACGGTACAAACACATCAAAGCGTTCATAAAATACAACAGAACTGTAAGGAAGAAAAAAAAATAGATAGTGAAAATGTTACAATAAGCTAAAAAAGTCAATTCAGAATTACATCAACATAACCTTCAAAAGAAAACTGTAATTAGCCAAAACATGAAAATGAATTTAGTAAATCCAACAGGACCTTCTGATGCATAATGTATTTTCAAAAGCATAAATGAAACAATGCCAAAAATATTAAAAATTTCCAAATCTCTCATGTGTGAAGTAAGAAGTTAAATCACTTGACTGACCAAGTGCGCTAAGCAGTCACCACCAATGAAAATAAAACAATTCTTCCTCTCCTAAAAAAATTCATATAAAGACAAGTCATCAGATCTCAACTAAAGGTTGAGAAAGAAAAAAGAGAAAAAAGCTTCTCCACAGAAAAAAGATTGATAAAACTGGCTTCAGTCTTCTATATGGTCAATACTGCATGAAATTACTATGGAAAGTTTCAGCCTTTAATTCTATGCTCAAACTATTATAAATAAAATGAACAAAAATACTATAATAGATTACAGTTCAGTGGCATTGAGAATAATAATTTTTTATGTTAAAAAATTTGCTTCCCATATAGCTTTTTGTTTGTTTCAGAAGGTTATGCTTCAGCAAACTGAGGACTAAGTGTGAAGACAGAGGTGTACCAGAGGGTCTAGCATACAAAAGTTGTATAAACAAGTCTGAGAATAATGATATCCAGGAGAAATAGACTGGAGCAAAAGAAAGACTAAGAAATAATACATCTATCCATGTTGAAAATTGTTTTAAAAAATTACTGCAGGGAATGTGGAAAATTTAATAATAAACAGCAGAGAAAATCAAGCAAATAAGAGGGAGTGATTTAAAAAAAATTTTTTTAACTATATGCCCTTAAATATTTTTAAATGGTTCACATTAAATTTCTCATCGGCAATGGTATGAATGATACATGATCAACACTACAGACTATACCACAAGATATGTATTTAAAAAACAGTATTTATTAATTATGTGTCAGCATTAGCAACAGAGTGCAGAGAGAAATGGGGAGGTATTTTTCTTACCCATTGGCATAAGTTTCATAAGTATTCTGGCTCCATCTCTAAGAGGTGGTATATTCAGATTGCTACCTAAGTCAGCGACTTGCCAAAGGAAAGAGATGTACCTGGGATGTTGTGACATTATCTGGAATACAGAATACGAAAAGTATATACCTATAAATTAGGTCAAAAAATTTTGTTATTCAAAATTGTCCTATACAGTTTCCCTAAATAAATTTTCTACTTATAAATATCATCTTTGCCTATGCCATCTTTACTATCTGAAACTGCTGGCCTTCCTTATCTTCTCACTTTTACAAATCAACTGATTCTTCATAATGAAAATGCAGTCATTTATTAAATAAGCCTTCAAAGCTTCTCTGAATTCTATACAGTTCTCAAAGCTATTTATAGAAGACACTTCATCCTTCAGGGGTAACTACTACAGACTAAATTCCTAATCTAACTGTTGCAAGGAGTCAAATTCCTCTTACACAGAAGTGGTACTATCCCAGAATAAGTCTTATGAAAGAGGGGTAGACAAGGAGTGAGAAAAAGGCTGTTTCTTCAGATGTAAAATTACTAAGAAAATGAAAAAAACAGCAGATTGTAGGTTTCTGTAATGATTCAAAGGAAAGGCTAATATTTTCTAGAATATATGTTTAGTATTATCCAAATGTAATCAATTAATTCTTTCCAAATATAATCCTATATCCATGCGGAAATTTTATTTTAAAATCCAACACCAAAAAATTCAACAAGAAGTTAATATTTAACTGTATATTTATTAGATATTTGCCCAATCTAAAAAACATGTAAACTTGTTAAGAAAGCAGCCATTCTACACATTTCTCTGTATTATCAAAGAACAGTGTAATGCTTTGCATACAATATCTACTCACCACCCCAGGCAAACAACTTTCCACTTCTGGTTTAGGGCCATCACTGTAACGATTACAATGGGTCCCAGGAGATCCAGTTGAGGAATCAGAAGAACTATCAGGGCTGGAAGGCATATTGCAACTTACTTGTGTAAGTTTGGCCGTAATTATCTGAAAAATGACAGCATGTATAAGTACAAAAGAAAATGGAAAATACCTGCACAAAATATAAACTACATATCATAAAGCTAAAAAATATTTTCTGCTTCAACTTTAGACAAATGATTAAAAAGTTAAAATAAACACTTAGTAGTTATCTCCTCCACAACACTACTGTCAAGACATCTGTCTTACTTAAGGTTATAACCAAAACACCTAACAGAGAAGGCTGCAGACAATTAGATGCTAAATAAATATTTACAAACAAATGAAAAACAGCCTCCATGTTTAATTTTGGGAGAATATTTGAAAATTATATGTACTTACTGATTTGTCTTTTAAGTTTAGCTGTCCAATTAGCTTTCTGTCATCTTCAGAATCTATTAATTCACCACCTACAAAGAGTTCAATTTTTGTATGGGCTACATTTGCCTTAATACGATTGAGAATACATCGTCGTACTGAACCAACAGTATCATTTGTATGAGACCATATATCCAAATCATCAACCTGTCTGCCATGGTTTGGAAACCGAACTATGAGAGAGAGATGTTTACCACGGAATGCTCTGTGAGAGAAAAAACAATAATATTCAAGAGATGGTCAAGACAAAAATTTGAGAATGTAACATTTCCTTCCTAACAGGAAAGTAGACTGATTTTGCATTTAGAATATAGAAAATAACAATTTTATGTTTCTTTAATTATTAACAATGTAACTAATCTTGAAAGCACAATGTGACTATACTCCATTGCTATTAACCTTTGTCTCTACGGCTGCAGAAAAACATATCTTCTTACATTAAACTATAATACAGACACAAATAACACATCAGTTAATCTTAAGCTATAAAAGCTCACTTCACCAGGAATATTTTTAAATGTGGAAGAGAGATATGCTTCAGCTTGAGAGTGTAAACAAAAACATTAAAAAATGGACGTTTCCTCTAAAAAAAATTTTAATTGTTAAAAATTCACCCCAAAATATTTCTTAGTATATTCTCTTCACACAGGTAGGACACAAAGTAAAAATCACATTAAAGTAGCTATTTTACATTTTTCATTTTGAAAAATGGTCTCAGTTTTAAAATATCTAATGATACTTATCCTACAAACTTTCCCAAAACTAGAACTTCCATTTAAAGCATTATTAAATAATTTAGTATGTTTATTTAATTTATGACATATCATTTATATCCTGTAATTTGTAATATATTAATTCATAATTATACTGAAATGATTTAATGAATTATTTTATGAGTTTCTAAATTTAGGAAAGTTTGGTAAAGACGATTTAAAAAAATATTCTTTGTTACATTTACATAAGCAGCTTTAAAGATTTTTCTTTATGGTCTGGCTGTGCAGAATATGGAATCTTAGTTTCCCAACAAGGGAGTGAAACAGAGCCCTGTGCATTGAAAGTAGAGGCTTAACCACAGAACTGCCAATGATGTCTCTAAAAAACTTTATTAACACCATAAACAAATAATATCAAAATAAAAACATATCAACTGCCAAAACCAAGGCCACACTTGACAGAAAATAGCCTGGGAAACAGCACCTCTCCAAAATATAACTTAAAATTTTCTACTTAACAGTGTCTATAAGATCCAAATAATGTTTTTAAAATGCAGGACACTGACCACCAGAAATACATTCTTTGCTTATGGTCTTTTTAATCTGTATGTCAAAACTTTCCCAATTAGCTGGCTAATAAAATATAAATAACTTCAAATTAATACCAAAAGATCAGTTTCTTACAAACCTTGACATAGGTAGAATTGTTCTTTCCTCATGATAATCACTATCACATTCATTTATGTATTCACGTAAAACAGTCAATACTCGAACCATTCGAACAGCTTCCTGTCTTGCACAGTTAATGCTGTCTTTGTCACCATCCAAAACACACAATGTATCATATGAAGCTTTCAAACGATCAAAGCAAGACTGAATAAAGTCTTCATGGATAACCACCTACAAATAATAAGCCAAATAAAGACGGTAAACTGCTTCAAAATTTAAAACCAAATGACAGTAATGCAATTAAAGACAACCTTTAGGTAATTCCCAATCACATCATATATAAATCAGCAATAAAACACAAAAGGTGAAACTGGAGCCCATTATACAGAGTGAAGTAAGCCAGAAAGATAAAGAACATTACAGCATACTAACACATATATATGGAATTTAGAAAGATGGTAATGATAACCCTATATGCAAAACAGAAAAAGAGACACAGAAATACAGAACAGACTTTTGAACTCTGTGGGAGAATGTGAGGGTGGGATGTTTTCAAAAGAACAGCATGTATACTATCTATGGTGAAACAGATCACCAGCCCAGGGTGGGATGCATGAGACAAGTGCTCGGGCCTGGTGCACTGGGAAGACCCAGAGGAGTCGGGTGAAGAGGGAGGTGGGAGGGGGGATCGGGATGGGGAATAAGTGTAAATCTATGGCTGATTCATATCAATGTATGACAAAACCCACTGAAATGTTGTGAAGTAATTAGCCTCCAACTAATAAAAAAATTAAAAAAAAATAAATAAATAAAACACAAAAGGAAGTCAATAATAAACAAGTATGAACCAACTATGAAAAAAAAATTTGGATTGATGTCAAAGCAAGTATTTTGATTGCCTCAGCAAACAATAATAAATCATTATAGTCAAAATTATCCTAGCCACCTAAAGATAATTATAAAGAGTTGGCATTTTGTAAGAGACAAATGTGCATTAAGTATTTACATTTAAAAGACTCTACTTAACACAAAGTTACTTTTCAGTTTAACTGTAATGGAAGTGTTTATGCATCTCAATCCTCACCTGATTGACCTGTAATCTGGGGCCAAGATTTGTATATATTTCTTTAAGGAGATCTATAGCTCTGCTGGCAATATCATCATTACTCTGAATTACGACCTAGATCCAAAAATTAAAGTAATTAGTAACATTCAAGATATATTTTCATTTGGTACTTAAATTCAAATGCTGTAATTTTTAAAAGTGAATAATCTAAAACTAAACTGCTTTTGATATGCAAGCCAAATAAAATTAAGTGATAGAATTAAGTGGAATATTAATAATTACTATATACAAATTTTCTCGAGTAATTTGCTTTAAAATGAAAAGCATATACTTTAATCAGTACTACATAATTCTGCAATTTGGCAGCCAGGCTATGAGATTTTCAAGGAGTAATTCAAAGAAGCTGAAAATTTTCCATGAAAAATCATTTATCACAGAAAACAATTCAGTCAACTCCAAAAACTTTTGAACATCTTTATCACTTATCTAACTGTATCGGAGATTTTCACAACATGTTTAGAATTCTATGGTTATTTGGGTGTTTCAGGGCTGATCCTTCAAGGGTCCAGGGAGGCAAAAGGAAAGGAATAGGGGGAGACTAAGTCAAAAAACCACTAATATCAAAGAAAGACCAAACACCTTTGTTTGCCCAGGGATGAGAAATGAAACAAAAAACCCCACATACAAAATACAATATAAGCTGAAGTTTAATAGCTTAGATTTTGAGATGGTAATTAAGATTTAATTATCAAGATGGAAAAACCGTAAGTACAATACAGCATTTTTCTCCTAGGTATTTAAATATATCACAAATGAAACAATATCATAAAGGTACTAATGACTTCGTCTAACTAACAGTCCTCTTTTCTGTCCTTCATTTCTTTTGGGATTAAATGTACAATAAGCCCCAAGATATAACTTTTAAGAAAGGTAGCCAATGACCTTTTCAAAGGGAATTGTGAAAGATGTGCAGGTAGGCAATGGTTACTCTACTTGCACACATCTCAAATAATTCTAAGCACAAAGATACACTGGTGGTGACAGCGGGGGAGGTAGGGTGAGAGGTAAGGGGGGGGAAATATGAACTCAAAAATAGTGGCAAATAAAAACGACATAACAAGAACTTAGGGGTGAACAGCTCCCACCCAGTCCCTCCCGGCTACCCCTCAATTTCTAGCACAAACACCAAAGAGGATAAATACACATAAATTAAAAGCAAAATCATGACTCCTCAATTACATTTTATAGGAGCCACCTCAAGTACAATGTTCGTAAACAGGGGTTCCTACTTCTTTACTTACTCTCCAAAGGTAGTCTAATCCTATTAGTTCCAAATCATCCATCATATAGGCTCTTCTTTTTGTTACCAGTTTCCCTTCTCGACAATTAACAGCTTTGAAGAATCGTTCAAAACATTTCATTCCATTTTCAGTTAACAGGAAAGGATCAAGTTGAAGCACATTATTTTCAAAGAATTCCTTATTAATATCAGGATCTAAGTCTGGTTCATCCCCCATTAACTTGGAATACCACTTAAAACAGGCTTCACGATCACAAACATAAACTGCGTTCTCTGCTAAGCATTTCCATATTTGTTTTGCCTGAGGAGCACAAAGCCACAGCTGGCCATCCTTTAATAAAAACCTTGGAAAAAATTTAAGAAATCAGTAATTAGGTTTATAAAATTTTGCCCTCAAATACAGTTTATTGCAAGTATTTGAAATAATTCATTTAGCATAATCACATTTTAATTACAGCTTAAAAAGGCATCTTTTCAGAAATATTTATTTTTTAACCACATCTCTGGCACTTATTAATTATTTAGCAAATATCTATTTATTGGCCAACTACAAAGCTCCAGGAACTACGCTATATGATTTCATCTAAATATAGAAGCTTATTCCTTGTTTTCAAGAAGTTCAGACTCTGAAGTCACATTCTAATTTAGCTTGTATGGTTTCAAAGCAAAAGGAGATATTACATACGATGACTTTCAGCTAACTGCTGCTGCTAAATCACTTCAATCCTGTCTGACTCTGTGCGACCCCATAGATCGCAGTCCACCAGGCTCCCCTGTCCCTGGGATTCTCCAGGCAAGAACACTGGAGTAGGCTGCCATTTCCTTCTCCAGTGCATGAAAGTGAAAAGTTAAAGTGAAGTCGCTCAGTCGTGTCCGACTCTTAGCAACCCCTAAACGTTATTAAAAAGAAAACTCAAAGCTTTTTAATTTCTTAAAATATTACATTCAATACCTGCACACAGTAAACAAAACTACCTACATAATTCAACCTTACTTCTAGGTCAGTAATCATTGTGTTTGTGACAATTCAAGATGTCCTCTGATGCTTTTCAGTTGTGTGACTGTTAGTTTCCATTAAAATACAATGAAGCTGATAATTCTCAGGTAGTGTCCTTTGTCTTTGAGACTCTTAGTTTCTTTTAGGACTTCTCTACTTACTATGTCTTACTTCTCTAAATGACAGTGAAAGAAAACAGAATCTGAATTTAATCTGAATAATTTACATTTCATTCTTAGTTAATGGCTATGATGGCTTCATATTCAACACAATATGGTATATTCATTTTAATGCTGGTGGGTTTCTTCTTTTGTGTCTTAATCAGGTCTTCAATATATCAGTAATTCTAGGTCTGAGTATAAAGGTATCCTTAAATTTCTAACGCTACATAATCCCTCTTATTAACAAAGGAGCAACATGAAGTCCAGTAATAAAACACAGCTTTCCTTTAGTGAACTGTATTATAGGTATAAACAATAGGAACTATAAAAGGCCTGTTCTAATTTATCCAGGACAGATAAATTCTAAAACACCTTTCTATTCCAGTAAACCTAAGGGATACATTACACAAACATCAATAATTTTAGCCCAAATACAGGAGACAATCTCAATGAAGTGGGAGTCTTTTTCCTTGGATGTTTCCGGGGGTGGGTGTGGCAGTGGGCTGAGAATCACTTTAAATAAATGTTATGAGATCTGATGACTACAATTTTTCCTAAGACGGAATATGTAATCACTCGCATCTGGGGAGATGAGCTCAATGTGAGACATTATAATATTCTTAAAGGTAGTGTGAAATTATGTATTTCCAGTCACATTGGTAGGCAAGAAATATCAGAGTCATCAGTGATTTTTGCTCTCCAAATACAAAGGTCAGTAGAACTTCCATAGGATTGGGGGGAAAGAAACCCCTGGAAGGCACAAACAAAACTTTGTGCTCTGGGGTAAAGGAGCAGTGCCCCACAAGAGACTGAGTCAGACTTGCCCATGACATTAGGAAGTCTCCTGCAGAGGCGCAGCTCAACAATGGACTGCTGCAGGGTCGGGGCACTAGCAGGCAACAGTCCTCAGAGATGCAGCATGTGGGCCTGAGATCTTGGGGAGGAGGTCTCCTTTACAACTACCATAGAGCCTACAGCCTAATACAGAGATTCCAGACTGGACTGTCTCAGGCCAAACCAGAGCACTGCCCCACCCATCAGCAGAAAACTGGATTACATTTTACTGAGTAGGGCCCTGGCCACCAGAGCAAGACTTAGTTTTCCCCACATCCAGTCCCTCCCATCAGGAAGCTTACACAAGCCTTTTATCTTCATGTATCAGAAGGCAGACAAAAGCAGCAAGAATCAAAATCCCCATTTCCAGAAGGAAAACCATAATCACAGAAAGCTAACCAAAAGGATCACACAGATCAAAGTCCTGTGTGAAAGAAACTGAAAGTGAAAGTCGCTCAGTCATGCCTGACTCTACAACTCCATGGACTATCCAGTCCATGGAATTCTCCAGGCCACAATACTGGAGTGGGTAGCCTTTCCCTGCTCCAGGGGATCTTCCCAACCCAGGAATCAAATCCCAGTCTCCCACATTGTAGTCAGTTTCTTTACCAGCTGAGCCACCAGGGAAGCCCTCCTATATTGCAAGCGGTCTCTCTACCAGCTGTTCAGTTCAATTCAGTCACTGTTGTGTCTGACTTTCTGCGACCCCATGGACTGCAGCACGCCAGGCCCCCCTGTGTATCACCAACTCCCGGAGCTTACTCAAACTCATGTCCAGAGTTGGTGATGCCATCCAACTATGCCATCCTCTGTCATCCGCTTCTCCTCCTGCCCCCAATCGCTCCCAGCATCAGGATCTTTTCAAATTAGTCAGCTCTTTGCATCAGGTGGTCAAAGTATTAAGAGTTTCAGCTTCAACATCAGTCCTTCCAATGAACACTCAGGACTGACCTCCTTTAGGATGGACTGGTTGGACCTCCTTGCAGTCCAAGGGACTCTCAAGAGTCTTTTCCAACACCACAGTTCAAAAGTTTCAATTCTTTGGTGCTCAGCTTTCTTTATAGTCCAATTCTCACATCCATACATGACTACTTTGATGAGACGGACCTTTGTTCACAAAGTAATGTCTCTGCTTTTTAAAATGCTGTCTAGGCTGGTCATAACTTTTCTTCCAAGGAGTAAGCGTCTTTTAATTTCAAGGGTGCAGTCACCATCTGCAGTAACTTTGGAGCCCCAAAAAATAAAGTCTGACACTGTTTCTCCATCTATTTGCATTAAGTGATGGGACCAGATGCCCTGATCTTTGTTTTCTGAATGTTGAGCTTTAAGCCAACTTTTTCACTCTCTTCTTTCACTTTCATCAAGAGGCTTTTTAAGTCTTCACTTTCCGCCACAAGGGTGGTTTCATCTGCATATCTGAGCTTACTGATATTTCTCCTGGCAATCCCGATTCCAGCTTGTACTTCCTCCAGCCCAGCGTGTCTCATGATGTACTCTGCATATAAGTGAAGTAAGCAGGGTGACAGTATACAGCCTTGACATACTCCTTTTCCTATTTGGAACCAGTCTATTGATCCATGTCCAGTTCTAACTGTTGCTTCCTGACCTGCATACAGATTTCTGAAGAGGCAGGTGAGGTGGTCTGCTATTCCCACCTCTTTCAGAATTTTCTAGAGTTTATTGTGACCCACACAGTCAAAGGCTTTGGCATAGTCAATAAAGCAGAAATAGATGTTTTTCTAGAACTCTCTTGCTTTTTCGATGATCCACTGGATGTTGGCAATTTGATCTCTGGTTCCTCTGCCTTTTCTAAAATCAGCTTGAACATCTGGAAGTTCCTGGTTCACGTATTGCTGAAGCCTGGCTTGGAGAATTTTGAGCATTACTTTACTAGCGTGTGAGATGAGTGCAATTGTGTGGTAGTTTGAGCACTCTTTGGTATTGTCTTTCTTTGGGATTGGAATGAAAACTGACCGTTTCCAGTCCTGTGGCCACTGCTGAGTTTTCCAAATTTGCTGGCATATTGAGTGCAGCACTTTCACAGCATCATCTTTTAGAATTTGAAATAGCTCAACTGGAATTTCATCATCTCCATTAGCTTTGTTCCTAGTGATGCTTCCTAAGGCCCACTTGACTTTGCATTCTAGGTAGGATGTCTGGCTCTAGGTGAGTGATCTACTGTATAACTCAGTGTAACTATGACTCATAAAATTCAGGACCACTAAAGACAGATGGGTCATAATGAGAGTTCTGAAAATCTGTGGTCCACTGGAGAAGACAAGGGCAAACTACTTCAGTATTCCTTCCCTGAGAACCCAAGAACAGTATGAAAAGGAAAAAAAGATGAAACGGGAAGATGAGCACTCCCCAAGTTGGCAGGTCTTCAATATGGTATTGGACAAGAATGGAGAAACAGCTCCAGAAACAATGAAGGTCTCCAATACCCTACTGGACAGAAGTTGAGAAACAGCTCCAGAAAGAATGAAGAGGCTGGGCCAAAGGAAAAATGACACCCACTTGTAGGTGCATCTGGTGGTAAAAGTAAAGTCCAGTGCTGTAAAAAACAATACTGCATAAGAACCTGGATTGTTAGCTCCATGAATCAAGGTGAACTTGATGCGGTGAAAAAAGGAGATGGCAACAGTGAAGACTGACATTTTAGGAATCAGTGAATTAAAATGGATGGGAATGGGTGAATTTAATTCAGATAACCACAGTTTACTACTGTGGGCAAGAATCCCTTAGAAGGAATGGAGGAGTCCTCACAGTCATCAAGAGTCTGAAAGGCAGTACTTGGGTGCAATCTCAAAACTGACAAAATGATCTTGCTTTGTTTCTGAGGCAAACCACTGAACATCACAGTAATCCAAGTCTATCCCCAACTACCAATGCTGACGTTGTTGAAGCTGACCAGCTCTGTTAAGACCTACATGACCTCCTAGAAGTAACACGAAAAAAAAGATGTCCTTTTCATCATATGGGATTGGAATGCAAATGCAGGAAGTCAAGAAACACCCGGAGTTAACAACCAAGTTTGGCCTTGGAGTACAAAACGAAGCTGGGCAAAGACTAACAGTTTTGTCACGAGAATGCACTGCTCATGGTAAATACCAGACACCACAAGATGGTCAATTTCAAAATCAGACTGATTATATTCTTCGCCGCCAAAAATGGGGAAGTTCTACACAATCAGCAACAACAAAAGCTGGAGCTGACTATGGCTCAGACCATCAGACTGTCACCACAAAATTCAGGTTCAAATTGAAGCAAGCAGGGAAAACCACTAGGCCATTCAGGTATGACCTAAATCAAATCTCTTATGATTACATAGTATGGGTGACAAATAGATTCAAGGGGTTAGATCTGGTAGACAGAGTGCCTGAAGAACTGTTGATAGCAGTTGGTAACATCACATAGGAGTTGGTGATCATACCATCCCCCAAGAAGAGAAATGCAACAAGACAAAGTAGTTGTTTGAGGAGGCCTTACAAATAGCTGAGAAAAGAAGTCAAGTGAAAGGCAAAGGAAAAGGGGAAAGATATACCCAACTGAGTTCAGAGAACAGTAAGGAAACGTAAAAAACTTGAAGGATATCTCAAAATCCTTCAAGCTAGGCTTCCAACAGTACATGAACGAAGAACTTCCAAATGCACGAGATAGATTTAGAAAAGACAAGAGTAACTAGAGATCAAATTACCAACATCTGCTGGATGACAGGAAAGCAAAGGAACTCCAGAAAAATCATCTACTTCTGCTTCAGTGACTACATTTAACTACTTTTTAACTACTTTTAACTAAAGTTAAAGGCTTCTCTGTGGATCACAAGGAGCTGTGAAGAACTCTTAAAGAGATGGAAATACCAAATCACCTTACCTGCATCCTGAGAAACCTGTATGCAGGTTAAGAAGCAACAGTTAGAACCAGATATGAAACAAAGGACTGGTTCAAAATTGGGAAAGGAGTATGACAAGACTGTATTTTATCACCCTGTTTATTTAACTTATATACAGAGTACATCATATGAAATGCCAGGCTGGATGAAGCCAAAGTTGGAATCAAGATTGCTGACAGAAACATCAACAACCTCATATATGCAGATGATACCATACTAACGGCAGAAAGCAAAGAGGAACTAAGGAGTCTCTTGATGAATGTCAAAGAGGAGCGTGAAAAGGCTGGTTTAAAATTCAACATTTAAAAAACTAGTAAGATCATGGCCTCTGGTCCTATCACTATAGCAAACAGATGAGATAAAACTGGAAAAAGTGATAGACTTCATCTTCTTGGGCTCCAAAATCACTGTGGATGGTGACTGAAGCCATGAAATTAAAAACCACTTGCTCCTTGGAAGAAAAGCTATGACAAACCTAGAGACTGAACATATTAAAAAACAGAGACATCACTGTGCCAAGAGAAGTCCATATAGTCAAAGTTATGCCTTTTCCAGCAGTAATATATGGATGTGAGTGCTGAACCCTAAAAGACGTCACAGAATTGATGCTTTTGAACAGTGATGCTGAAGACTCTTGAGAGTCCCCAGGACTGCTAGGAGATCCAACCAGTCCATCCTAAGAGAATCAACCCTTAGTGTTCCTTGGAAGAACTGACAACTGAAGCGGAAACCAGTATTTTGGCTACCTGATGCCAAGAGCTGACTTCCTAAAAAAAACCTTGATGCTGGGGAACAGTGAAGGCAGGATGTGAAAGGGAAAACAGAAGATGAGATGGTTGGATGTAACTCCAGTGGACGTTAATTTGAGCAACCTCTGGCAGATGGTGAAGGACAGGGAAGCCCAGTGTGCTGCAGTTCATGGGGTTGCAAAGATTTGGACATGACTGAGTGAATGAACAACAAACTTGAATGAGGGTTCCCAAAAGGAAACACAATGTCTACAATATAGCAGAAGCAGCCATGTGCCATACCTGCCACCCCTTAATGTGACAAGAAATAGGATTTGGCCCCAGACAGCTGAAGAGTGTATGAAAGGAATGAATTAAATGAGTTCAGAGGCTTGCATAGGTTGATTTCTGCTTTTCCTTACAACTCAGCAATAATCACTGATGTTCAGACTGCCCACACACTTTACTACAAACATACATAGCCTGACCCCATCTCAGGCTTCCTCAGAGCAGTTTTCACAGGCAACTTAATTTTTAGTCAGCAGTAGCTACAGGCTGACCTAGAAAGCACTTATGCAAATAGAAATATTCTCCCATAAGTAACTACATGGTTTGGCAAAAGAAATATAGCATATAACATTATAAATCTAAAGAGAAAACTACCAAGAGTAAATATATATTAAAAAATACAAGCTTTTATGAAAAACTGAGAACCTGTGTATACATGTCATTAAAAGCCAAACATTACTGAGCAAATTTAATATTAGCTCTGGCTTAAAAAATAGGCCTTTTCCTTATTCCCCATCTTAAGTAACGTTATTATATACGGATTTACTTTACGTTTATCAGTTACTATTAGTATAAACAAAGCACACACATATACCAACCACCCTGTTCCTTACTGCCCATGACAGCATTAATGAAAATATTCCCTGGCTGATTGTCTTCCTGTCCAATAGTTCAAAGTATGAAAATGTATGAAGAATAAAATCTAATTAATACATAAATAAGCACCACTCTGAAATTTAAAATGTATTTTCTTCAAAATCCAATAAAAGGATAAAGTTAAAGCTAAGCCAATAATTAACAGGTATTTAGTAATGAACACATAAGAAATGTTACATTACCTATTATTGGCCATGGTTCTTATGTGGGAAAATACTCAGAGTGAAACGGCTACCTAAAAAAAAAGACTCAGCTGTGAAGAATATTATCATTGCATTCTTCATATGTGCCTTATAAGAAAACATCACTAATCATATAAAACTAACCTAAGGAAGTTAAGCCGTTCTTGAACTTCTTGAACATGACTGTATCTACTTCCAAGCCTCACAGTTTGTGGGTCATAGTCTTCATGGTCTGCAAATTAACAAAAACTTTGTATTATACATGCATATCCATATCATGGCTGTCTTTAATCAAAACAGTTAAGAATCCAGTAATCACTTATTAATAGGTAATAGGTTTCAGATATATTTAAATATATCTGTTTTCTGCACAAAAATAAACTGCTGCTTTTTACATAGCCAAAAGGAAAATGTGATCTGTTGAATGTGATATCAAAACTAATTTTCCAGCACAGTAGTCCTCTACTTTTCATTTATATTAAAGCAATTCTGTGAGAAAATTCTATGACTTTATCCCCTTAATTTTCCCTTCTGTTATATAACACCTGTAATTGTCATATTTTACCATAAGAGTGTGTGTGTGTTAGTTGTTCACATCCAACTCTTTGCAACCCCACAGACCACAGACCACCAGGCCCCCCCATTCATGGGATTCTCCACTCAAGAACACTAGAGTGGGTTGCCATCTCCTTCTCCAAAAGGAACTACAGAAAGAAAGAAAGTGAAGTCACTCAGTCGTGTCCAGTTCTTTGCAATCCCATAGACTGTAGCCTACCAGGCTCCCACATCCATGGAATTTTCCAAGCAAGAGTACTGGAGTGGGTTGCCATTTCCTTCTCCATTTTTTAGCATACACAACATCAATAAGAGCATTAACCAAACAAAGAAACAGTTGTTAACAGCATCTGATAAAGTTAACAATTACTTTAATCATCAGACTATGAATGCCTAGAACATTAGATAAAACAAAACAAATCAAAACAAACCTAGTCTCTTATTCTGACCAAGAATATGTATATTGGTAAGAAGGCTTAATGCAGGCTGAAAATTCTTGGCTTGTTAAATACAGAACTGATAAGTACTTGTACTATCAACACCATATACTGTGGGAAAAATTCTCAGTATCTGTCTATAAGAAATCAAAGGGGAAAAACAAAAATACAGACTTTTCTAAAAATACTATAGTGTTTTTGTGTGTAAGATGCTTCCTCAAAAAAGGGTAGAACTCAACTAAACCATGAGTTTTATAAGCCTGTCTTAAGAACTACTCATCAGGTTGTTTACCCCAGTATTAAGCAAAATAAAAATCATAAATGACATAAGACTGGATAAACCCTCTGCCTGAAAATGACCTAACTGATCTGAATGGAACAGAGGACAGTGGAAATAGTAAATGCCTCAGAGAGTGCTGTCAACCACTCAGGAATCAAAGGTACTTATTTAAAAATTTTGAAGTACAGGTACTTCTCAATTATGCATCTCGTGGAACTTATTATTACTTCAAAAATTTTATTTTTGGCTACACTGGGTCTTCATTGCTGTGTGCAAGCTTGTGGTAAGTGGGGGTTACTCTCTTAGTTGCAGTGAGTGCGTTTCTCACTGCGGTGTCTTCTGTTGCAGATGTCAGACTCGAGGATGCCTAGGCTTCAGTAGCTGTGGCATTCCAGCTTCGTTGCTCCATAACGTGTGGGATCTTCCCACGCCAGGGATCAAACCCGTGTCTCCTCACTGACAGGCATGTGCTCAACCACTGGACCAGGGAAGTCTGATGGTCAGTAATAATGGCAAAGAATTCTAATTGAGCTAACTTTGGAGCTAGAAAAGGCAACCAAGATCACCAAAACGTCAACATTTTACATATCAGAAAAACCTGATTCAGAAATAAAACGGTGACTTGTTACAGAAGAACAAAGAGAATGTTTAAAGGTGTATTTAGGACTAGATTTGGGAACTGAAATTAAAGTAACTCAGTTGTGTCTGACTCTGCAACCCCAGGGACTACACAGTCCATGGAATTCTGCAGGCCAGAACACTGGAGTGGGTAGTCTTTCCTTTCTCCTCCAGGAAATCTTCACAACCCAGGGATCGAACCCAGGTCTCCCACTTTGCATGTGAATTCTTTACCAGCTGAGCCACCAGCGAAGCCCAAGAATACTGGCATGGGTAGCCTATCCCTTCTCCAGCAGATCTTCCCTACCCAGGAACTAAACCATAGTCTCCTGCATTGCAGGCGGATTCTTTACCAACTGAGCTATCAGGGAAGCCCAGATTTGAGAAAGAAGGCCATATATAACGACTGCTTTCCACTTCTAAATACATGAACATTTACCATCAATTATAAAATCTTAGTAGCCCCATCAACTCATCAATTGCTGGGACATCAAGGGTCCAGCCTTCAAATCTGCAGAAAATTATTCTCTATTACATACATGGTTTTGTTTTCTGGTCTTTAAAGAGCACTGATCCTGAAGTAACTAAACTCTATACCACCATTTCAGCTGCTTTTCATCCTTTAGAGACTTCTGTCAGAAAACTTCTCTCTGTGTGCTTACTTGGCAGGACTGGGGGCAGCAGAGGGCAGAGGGGGTCACACAAATACACACAGGAGTAGAAAGCATGGTGTAACTTTGCTTTTTTAAAAAATATAATTCCAAGTGTCAAATAACACAATTATTTTCTGCCCACGTAATTCACTTGTTCATAATCTACTCGTTTTACCAGGACCTCCTTTTTAAAAATACTTTTAAATCATTTTTTGAACCATCTAAAGGGTCTCTCTAAAATTAGATTTACTGATAACACGCACATAACCATAGTACTTAACTGATTTTAAGATTAATTAAAGACTCTTATCTAACTATTGCATATATTCCAATTTCATTAACTGTCTCAGTAACATTCTTTATTGTTTTCCTTTCCCCAGTCCAGAATCAAAGCTAGGCTCACATACCTAATGTGGCTGTTTTCTTAGTTTCCTTTGTTCTTTAAGGTCTGTTATTTTTTTCCACCTAGACCATTTTCAAGAATAAAGCCATTTGTCTAAAGTTATTCAATTTGTGTTTGCTTCATGCTTCCTCTAGCTAGATACAGGTTATTTATATTTGCCAAGAAATACCACAGAAACAACACTGTATCTTTTCCTGTACCTCCTTAAACATAAGTCAAGATATCAATTTACCATTAATAATGTTAATTTAACTTACAGTTGCTTAGTTAAGGTGTTTCTACCAAGTTGCTTAGTTAAGGTGTTTCTACCAAGTTGCTCCAAAGTTACAACTTTTTTCTCTGTAATGAATAATTTGTCAAAGAATATTTTGATACTATGTCAGTATTCTAATCCTCAATAAACTTTCAGTTACTCGTTTTATTATTGACTAGGTTTTCCTACATTTATAAGCTGACATTTATTTATATCACTGTGAACCAATGGACTCATATATTGAAAATTCAGGCCATCATCCACAGTATCATTATTTTGAGAAGTGACTCCTTTTTGACACTGCAATATGATTCTCTAAAAACACTTATCCTGTTGAAGACTTATCCATTCTTTCTTGTGGCAGTCCTAGAAACAGTTATTTTTCCAAAGAAACAGCTTCTTAAGAACACACAAATATTTAACAGTACTTAATGGCCAACAGGTAGAAATGAGTAAGAATCATTAATAAGCAAAAACCATAGAATACACATTTTATCACAGCGTGGTTATGAAATGAATTGTAAAGAGGCTGCTTTTTTTTTTTTGGTAAGTGATCTTGAAAATAGCCAATCATAATAAAAACAAAGAGAAGTAATGCAAAGTGGCAATCCTTAGGAAACAAAAGCTTAATTAAGAATTCCAGTGGTCTTATGATTAAGTGTAAATCCTATAAACTTTGCTCAGAAATGGGAAAAATGACACATAAAATTCTCATTAAGTTCAAATCAACACAGGATATTTCTTCTAATGAACTACATGAGATATTATATTTTGCTGATGAACATTAACAATTTTTCTTCAACTGTGATTCCTGAAGTATTGGGCCATAACTTCATGTAAAAAAGAGCTCCTTTTCACCTTTCACATGTAAAAGTCACAAGATCATGCCATCACAGAAATTATTTTTCCAAAACCAAAAATCCCAAATGCAGTAGTCATGGCAAATGCAAAACACTCTTGGAATGAAACTCAGAAAACATCCATGAACTGCAAAGAATCTCACAATATCCTGTTGCATATTTTGAAATATGCTTTAGATCCATGCAGTAGGCTTCTCAGACAGAAGCTATCACAAGGTTTGTCATGCTTTTAGTTGTGCATCATAATCATAGAATTTAATAAATAATTTTGTCCCTACAGTTAAAGATCAACTGCTAAAGAGCACTAGTAAGAAAAACAAATAGTATATTAAGATGGAAAAGGTTAGAAGCAGATGATACATAATCAATTAACTCAGAGAAACTCATTAATACAACAAAGTTTCAAGAGCTTGCTATGTGCCAGCCAAAATTCTAGTAGATTGGTGCAAAAGTAATTACAGTTTTGCATTGGTGAACTTTGTCATTTGATACAGGAATCCACTGCCAAGTAAACATGAATTATGTTATACATCCTTTAAATACATACTTCTCACTTTATGTTTTTTTGCTAATGACATTACTTGCTGTTCATTTTATATTTACTTTAGACTATGGAAATGATGTCAGACAAAAAAAGCAAATGAGTGATTTTCTTACTGTAGTTCAAAACAGGTCATAGAGCCGTGGAGAAAACTTGTAGTGTCAACAACATATTTGGCCCAGCAACTGCTAATAAACATATAGTGCAGCAATGATTCAAAAAGTTTTGCAAAGGAGCCTAGAGTTTTGAAGAAGTGAAACACAGTGTCTAGGTACTGGAAGTTAACAATGACAAACTAACAGTCATCATCGAAGCTGATCCTGTTAAAACTACAGAGGAAAGTGCCAAAGAACTCAACATCAACCACTGTATGGTCATTCAGCATCTGAAGCAAACTGGAAAGGTGAAAAAGCTCCATAAGCATGTCTCTGAGCTGACCACAATTCAAAAACATCAGTTTTGAAGTGTCATCTTTTTCCAGGCAACAACAAAGAACTGTATCTCAACTGGATTGTGACATGAGATGAAAAGTGGATTTGTATGACAACCAGCTCAGTAGCTGGACCAAGAAGCGCTCCAATGTTTAGCAGTCTACTGTCAGTCTGATCTGCTACAGCTTTCTGAATCTTGGCAAAACCGTATCTGAGAAGTATGCGCAATAAATTGATGAGATGCACCAATAGCTGCAAAGCCTACAGCCGCCAACAGTCAAGAGAGCACCTTCTTCTTCTCCACAGCATCCAATAGCACATCACACAACCAATGCTTCAGAAGAAGTAGGCTACACAGTTTTGCTTCATCTGCCATGTTCACCTGACCTCCTGCCAACCAACTACCAATTCTTTAAGCATCTTAACAACTTTTTAAAGGAAAAATGCTTCCACAAACAGCAGGAGGCATAAAATGCTTTTCAAGTGTGTATCAAATCCTGGGGCACAGATTTTTAAGCTCTAGGAATAAACTTACTTCGTGCTGGCAAAATGTGTTGACTATAATGGCTACTATTCTGATTAATAAAGATGTGTTTGAGCCTAGTTATAATGACTTAAAATTGATGTTCTAAAAAAATAAATAAAAATAAAAATCATGTTCTGAAACTGCAACTACATTTGCACCAGTCTAGTAACAAGCATTAACTCTTACTTCTAGAATAGCCATTAAGTTATAACTACTGTTATCCTCATTTTACAGATATGATAAATCCTCACCACTTAACTTACAATTTATACAGCTATGAAGTGATGTTAGGTTTTAAATCTAGAGAGTTGATAAAACTTGAAAAGAAGCAACATAAATATGATTTAAGGAAGAATGTTGACATTCCTGCGATCACGCAAGTGAGTTAACTCAAGAGCACAACTGTAACGTGACTAAACAGAATATATAATCATAGTGAGGCTGCAATGCACACCTGCTCCACCTCACAGTAGCAATTCTGGCTTCAATTCATGTCACGGACAGTAAAATAACATAGTAATTCACACAAAAATGAATAAAAAATTCCAGTTAAATATGTAGCTGACTGGACTTTTAGAAGAGGTCCTAACTAGCATGTAGGAGGACTCTTAACTCAAGAAAAGCTGAAGAGAACTACATGCAAATTTCTCATGTATGTTGCTGATTTGGGCTACTTTTGCTAGAGAAAATGAACTACATAGTTTTATGCCTACAGTTTCTTTCCCATCCTAACATTCTGTTAAGAATAAAGTTTGGTATCTAATAAATACACTGAGTGGGACCATTTTAGTACCTGATTCTTTGATTGCTTTTCTAGCACTAAGGTTAGAATGGACAAAATGAGTAAAATATGAGATAATGCAGTGTGATTATCAGGTTACTTCAAGAGAGGCTGAATTTTTCCAACAGGTTTATGTAACTTATATGGTTAAGTATTTACTAGCAAACACGAAGGTATGTCTACAAACACTGTATTACTCAACTACACTCCACTCCACAAGCATTAAAGGTAGAGACATACACAGTCTACCGTTCTACTCCAATGACGAGTTATTACAAATATCCACACTTCTGTGTGAAAAACTGAATGTGTGACTGAATTTAACACATCTGAATGCATTTTGTTAACTGAGCGGCACTTTCACTTCAACACTAAGCTTAATCCTATCTTCAACAATGAACAAGGGAAAGTTTTTCTCCTTCATACTCAAATATAAAAAACTGCACCTACAAGATGGCTGAGGTTTTATTTATCCTAAAAATTTGGTATTATACTATAGAGGTAGAAGTTAACAGAGTATTCTGTGCTCTAGCAGAGTGTTTCTGATAAATTGTTAAATAACAAATTAATAGTGGAATTAGTGTTTAAAACATTAAAAAGGCAGCTTCACATATAGCAAACACTGAAAAATTTTCTGTGAAAACTACAGACCATTTTATCCCCATGTTTAAACAATTTCATATTATGAGAACCAATGAAACATAGACATCACTAATCTAGTAATATTTTAATCAAGTTCTTTAAAGAATTCAAAACATCAATTTAACTTACTAAAAACAACTCTAATACATATATACAATAGGCTTGGACAAAATGGACAATAGGAAAATCAGTTTTTCTTGTAAAGCAATTACAAGTGACAGCAATTAGAAAGAAAAGGTTTAAAAGGAGTACACCCCAGAATGTAACAACCACAACAACTTACAGGTAACAACTTATAAAATCGACAACTTAATTTATAAGTACAAGATAAAGTTCCAAAGTACCAAAGGAAAGAAATCAATTTAACAAAGATGAGCAGGAAGACACATAAGCACCTGTTAAAGAACACTATAAAGCTTGTAGACCTATTCACTTCCCTTTCTTCGTCTTTTTAAAAATTTGTCATGTCTAATTAACATCAGGACAAACAAAATATAGAGAAAGAAGGCCAGGTTGACCCAAAATTTAATTTCGGTCCATAATACATACCTCTAGCATATAGTCGCATGCTATTCATGTAAGTCGCAAGGTTTTCTGCTACCAAAGTAACTAAGGCGTGATTGTGCTGAAGCTGATTGATTAAGTCATGACGATAAAATACGTGGGGACTTCGCTGAGATTGACTAAAATGAGAAGAACTTAACAGTATAATCAGGCAAAGGAACACTGCTATAACTAAGTCCATAGATACTAAATTCTAACTACAACTTTAAAAAGTTAAAATATTTTATATTTGTTATAAATGTGGTCAACAGTCTCCTTTATAAGCACAAAACATTAAGGAATCTGAGAGTAACTATGGCCTCAAAACATAAATATTCATTTTAAAGCTTTTACTTGAAAACTATCTATCAGTATTTTCCAATTTCACCCAAGATACTAACTGTACATGATACTGATGTCAAAGCACAACCACTGTGCAGTTAGGTGCAAATTTACATTATCAAGGATATTAGCCATGGAGGCTCACTCTAGTACACCGAATTTGTAGCCAGATTTGCCTATGGAAACCACCAGAAAGATACCTAGTTTCCTTCCTGTTTTGCATTTTCAACAAAATCAATCAAATGTCATAAATCTACTGATCAAATGACAAGTCGTCAGAATATAGTACTGCATGTAGAAGCAATATAAAAAAGGATACATCTGATAAAAGACAAAAGGTAAGCATGAATGTGAGATCAAACATAATAAAGATATAGCCTCACAAATAAGTATTATTATACTATTTCAGTATTTCCTGCAGTTATTTATCTCCATAGAATTTACTAATTTCATGTAATTATTCCACCATTAGGGGAAAGATTTAAAAGATTAAAAATACAACTTGAAAAATATAAAAGCAGCATCAAATAAGTCTTTTAAACAGAAATCCTGTTTATATACATAATCATAACAAGTCTTAAGTTATAAAGGATCCTGGCAATCCCATAACTTTCTTATATAGAGGAAAAATATTTTTAAATGCTGGAGAAGCATTCTTAGATTACACAGCTGGAGTAACCACACAACTCAGTCAACGTTGGAGTTCACCATCACGAGTCCTGATTGTACTGTGAGTATTTCTACCACTGCACTGAGCTTTCTACAAGCTACTTCTTCTCTCCTGTCATTAACTCAACATTTATTACAAGAATATAAAAGGATAATTATAATAACTACTAATAATTTAGCATCAAGTACAAACACAAAAAATTAGCTACTTAAGAAAATCAGCCAAAATAGAGTAAAAAATATCTTTTAATAAAGATTGATCATCTTCTATAATTTATATCACATTTAGTTTTATCTTTGAGAATTAACTATTAAAAATTCAAGAAAATGTAAAACCTTGCCACCCTAATTTGAAAAATACTTATTCACTAGTATGAAATTTTAAATTAATTTTTAAAAAATACTGAGAATATATCAGAGTAAACCAGTTAAGAATATATTAAAGACTGCATGAAATAATATCATATGGGACTAAGAATGTGTATAAAGCCAAGGAAGGGGGAACTGGCAGAAGAGGTTAAGATGAAATAAGAAATGAGATAAAGAACACCTAGCCCATGATAATATCTGGAATATCTACTGGAATTGGGATAATTCTGAACTAAGTGTGGAAGGCAATATCTTAATTCATATTTAATTGCTACATAAAACTGGATAAATTAATTGTCACTAAATGTAAAGGAAAATACAATCAATAAATCTTAACTTCATTAAGCTTCCAGTTTTCCCACTCTCATTTTTGTTAAAATCTATTACTGATACACTGTTTTCAACATAAGACAAATAAAAATGAAATGATTTTCTGAAGTAAAAGCCTTACCTTAAATTCTGAGGTGCTTCCCCAAACAAACTACAAATTTCTCTTATTTGTTTCAGCGCGGGAATTACCCATTTGTCATTTGTGCGAAGTTCTTCAATAAAGCGATCTATCCACTGGATCTTTTGTGTGTCTCGATCCTTACACACACACACACACACACACACACACACACATAAAATTATGGTTTAAGGACCAATGTTCAATATAAATCTACCTCCAAATTACTTAGAGAATACAAAGTAGAAAAACTTATAAGCTAAGCCTCATAAAAATGATGATGTAATTATAATAATTTAATGAAATAAAACACTTTCAGTATGTTTTTCATTTGAAATTATCACGTGAACTCTAAACTGTTAAAAACTACTACAGAGTCAGTGTTCCATGGATTCAGATATATCTGCAATACGGTATAAATTCCAAGCCCATGAACATTAAAACAAAAAATCTAACTTTTAAAACACACTTATATGTGAGCATTGAATTTTAACTGTTTTATAAGGTTCTTAATTATATAAAAGGCAAAACATACAATCCCAAGTATTACTATATGTACATGTGATGTTGGTGTATTTTTTTTCTAAAAAGATCAACAAATAAGAATAAAGAGAATCATAAGAATAAAAGAAATAAGAATAAAAAGAAATCATAAGAATAAAAAGAAATCAACATACAAACAGAATGGAAGAGAAAACAGGCACATGTTTTCACAGAAAGGAAAATTTTAAATGTTGGACAATGTAGTATGGTAAGTTTGTTTCTAAAAATCTGGTATAATTTACTGTTTAGTCCTTTTGTCTATGATTACAGTAAACTTTCATTCATAAGATAAATGCAGGGAAGCTGTTACAACTTGCTAATAAGAAAAACCTCTGTTTTTGAGCAAACTTGCAAAAACAAGCAAAACCTGTTTTGAGCAAAAAAATCTAATTATCCTTACTTCCAAAGTAATAATTGGTTTTAGTGAATCACAATTTCATTTGATCATCATCAATATTATTATAATGAGTTGTTTCATCTGCATAAACCCTCTCACAATGTGCTAAAAATGTCCAGTGAATGATACAAGAATTTGTTGGAAAAAATGTTAGAGGAGGAAACGAGACTTATATGACAATATAAGTTAAGACAATCCTTAAATATTACTCTTGGAATGATTAAATAATGGAATTATTCTGTAACAAAGTCATCCTATTTGTGGGGGGAAGTCAGAAAAAAAAGAGCAAAGAAGCGCTCACATACCTGGGAACAACTATAATCAAGTATTTTTATGTGCGCACTGAGAGCTAGGTCCATGATGTCTACAGGCACATCATCACTATGAGCCAGATTCCAAAGAAGGTTCAACACTTTGTGTGCCATCACACCATCTTTATCATCTTCTGCAAGACGTCGTATCAGCTCTAGTAGCTTTTCACGCTGCTTTTTACTTGCGTTTGTCCAACTTGCCTAGAAAAAAAAAATCACATCAGTATCAGTTTAGACATGTATTATTAGGTTATCACTGATTTAATTACATGACTGATAAATTATAGTCAATTCACTACACCCACATATACACCTCAAGGGCACAATTTACTTCCCATTTGAAGAAACAGTATTCAAAAGACTAAAAAGCAGAAGAAGCAAAATTTGTATTTATACTTTACTTCTAACACTGCTGACTTTATAATAAAAAGATGGAAAAAGATACCTAATACAAAATACATTAAGAGATTCTAAAACTCAAAAACAAAACATCCTAGTTCAAAAAATGGCAAAGAACTTAGGAGCTATTTCTCCAAAGAAGACACAAATGCGCCACAAGCACACAAAAGATGTGTGCTGATCAGAGAAATGCAAATCAAAGTTACAATGAGGAACTACCTCATATGCATAACCATGCTGTTTTCAGAAAAACAAAAAAATAAAAACTATCAATAAGAATGTGGAACATTTGTGTATTGCTGGTGTAAACGTAAAATGGTACAGCTGCTACAGAAAACAGTACACCAGTTTCTCAAAAAATTAAAAATAAAATTACCACATGATCCAGCACTTCCACTTCTGGGCTTGTATGCAAAAGAACTGAAAGCAAGGCCTCAAACCAACATTTCTATACCCACAGTCACAGCACCATTTTAATTCCCAACAGCTAAATGTGGAAACAATCCAAGTGTCCATCTATGGAAGAATCCATAAGCAAATGTGGCATATCCATACCATGAAATATTATTCACTTAAAATGTAAAAAAACTGATATATATTACAATATGCACGAATCTTGAGGACATGACAGTTGGCGAAATACACCAGATACCAAAAGTCAAGTGTTATGTGATTCCACTTGAATGAGGTACCTAGAGTAGGAAAAATCATACAGATGAAATTAGCAGGGTAGTTTCCAGCTCTGGCATTAATGAGAATGGGTGGTTCTTGTTTAGTCTGGGTACAGTATATCAGAAAAACAACAGAGAAGACAATGAAAGAAATACTTGGTGGTCTGGAAGAATCTAACAAACCTCCAATATTTGAACAAGGTGAAAAGAAAAATATACAGATTACTAAAATAAAAAATGAAACAAATATATCCCTGTCCAGGCTGCAGACATCAAAGGATAACAGGGAATAACAGAAACAACTCAACAAACATAAACTTGACAATTTATATGATATGAACTACATCACTGAAAAAATACAATTTACTACAACTCATACAACATAATTGGAGAACTTATGAAAAATTAAATTCATAATGTACTAATTTCCAGAAACAAAATCAATAGACCAAAATAGTTTCATGAAAGATTTCTACCTAGCACTTTTATCACCTATTGTACATAATTCCTTCCATAAAATAGGAGAACACAATTTCCCATTTATTTTACAAAAGATTACTTTGACGTACACACACACCACACTACAGACCAACCCCTCATGAATACAGATTTGTACTTCCTCAATATAATACTGGAAACTGTAATTCAGCAACAACAGAGTAATAGGACATAACCATCAGCAAGGGAGGGATGGCTTCCTGATTCAATACATGAAAAATAATTACTGTAACCCACTACAATAACAGTAAAAAAGAAAAACAATCATATTAATCAATGTAGAAAAAAACTGACAAAATTTAACATCTATTTATGACAGAAACACTCAGAAAACAGAAATGGAGTAGAACTTTCTCAACTCTGATGAAAGACATCTATGAAAAATACACAGTTATCATTATTATTAGTGAAACATGAATGCTTTTTCTCTCTAATATCTGACTAAGACAATGCTGTATAAGAAATTCTAGATATAAGGGAAAACTAAAAAAGACAACCATGTAAGAATAAAGAAGAAAAAACATGAAGATCATATGATTTTATATGTAAAAAATCTCAAGGAGTTCAGAGGAAAAAATTTAAAGACTGCTGTATTTAAGACCACAGGATATAAGTATACACAACAGATTATTCCTATATAGTAGTGATCAACTTATGAATATCAGATATACTGGGAACATCTATAATTGCTTCAGAAAGTATTTTTATATTCCTAAGTATAAAATAAATGTTGTTACAGGGCTCAGAAGCAGAAGAAGGAACTCAACATTCTAACAAAAAGCAATATGGTTTTCACAGAACAGAAGACTGAAGATAGCAGAAATGTTAAGTCTCCCTAAATTGATACACAGGTTTAATATATTTGACAAATCCCAGTAATATTTTCACTGTATCAGACAAGACTGTGCTAAAATTTTACATGTAAAGACAAGGGAACTAAAATACATAATTTTGAATAGAGACAGACATAGTGAGAGGAATCTCTGCGCCTGACCACAAAATTGATATGCAAACACTAATCAAAACTGTAATACTCAGAGGGACAGAAAATGACACAAAACAGAGAACCTAGAAATAGTACCCTACAAATAAACCCAACTGATATTTGACAAAGATGCAAAAGTAATCTAATGCAGGCAAGAAGAAAGATGATTTTTCCCAAATGGCAGAAGAGCTGAACATACATAGGGAACCAAAACCAAAACAAACACACCAAAAAACTGTCACAACAATCAAAATCCCTGCCATCTAACTCTCACAGAATTTAGATCAAATGAATCAGACTTAACCATAAATTGTAAAATTTTCAGAAAACATAATGCAGTAAAAATTCTTTGGGATTTATTTTTTAGTAAACAACTCCCAGGCTGACACTGAAAGTGTGACCCATTAAAAGGAAATCAATGAACCTCGCTTGAACAAATTCAGCTATCAAAATATCCTAGTAAAAGGATACAACAACTTAAGACTGGGAGCAAATGCTTGTACATATCTTAACAATAATTAGCATGGGGAACACATGAAGAACTCTGTAAACTAAAGAAAACAAACAGCCCAACAATAAAACAGGCAAAAGGCATGAATACTTCAACACATATATTAAGTCCATTGAAGATGTTCAACATATTTGCCATTAATACAAATCAGAACCATAAGATTCTGCTGCACATCTATCACAGAAAAAAAACAGTAAATATATTAAAATCTGACAGTGATCTAGAGAAAATGGATTACTCATAATTGTGGCTAAGAATGTAAGACAGTACAGTCACCCTAGAAGAAGTCTGACAGCAAGAAGCCTAAAAATATCAAGTCACAAATTAAATTCAGAAACATGCATAAGCATTATACATCATGACACGTGGAATTGATTCCAAAAGTACAGGATTATTTGAGCATACAAATATCAATTAATGTAATATAGGGCAAAAATGACCAGAAATCAATAACATCTATTTACAAAGGAAAAGTAACCAATAACATCCAATGCCCTTTCAAGATTCAAATATTCAATAAACTAGAAATAAGAGGTAAATTTCTAAACCTGACAAAGGGCATCTACAAAATGCCATAGCTAACTTGTATAAAACAGTGTGACATCATTACAATGATATACAATGTATATACAATGTGATATATAACAGTGTGATATATAAGTGAAAGACTAACAGCTTTCTACTTAAGATCAGGAATGCTCACTTTCACAGTTCTTTTTAACATCATGGTTTAAATTGAATAGGGAAACTACTGTAGAGAGGCAGAAAAGATATTCATATTGAAAAGGAAGAAAAACAACTACCTTTTATTGGGAAATGATACGGAATTCACCAAAAAACATCAAAGCAGTGAATTTAATAAGGTTAACGATCCAAGAAAAATTTTAAAGTATTAATTTTATTTCCATATACTAGGTATGTTTTTAGACAGGAACAAACCTCCCCAAAAACGAAAAAACTTCCAGTTATAGTAACAAGGAAAAAGGAATCACATTTTGGTTACAAAATTCAATAAGCACTTTTTCAATAACTGATAAACTAAAGAGGACCTAAGTAAATGAAAAGGCATCTCTAAACAAACAGAAACATTCCATATTCATGCATTGGAAGATTAATATTGTTAAGATGGCAATATAATGCACACTAAGCTACAACTGCCTATCATAATCCTATCATAATGCTAGCTAACTTCTTTTATGAAACTGACAAACTAATGCTAAATTTTTAAGTCATTTCAAAAGACCTGTGAATAGCCAAAATGACCTTGTAATTTTTTGAAGTCTGAACCACACACAAAATATTACTCAAAACTCATTACAAGCTTAAGATAAAAGCTAAAATCATTTTCATAAATTCTTGAGACTGCAGATAAAGCAATAATTTCTTAAATATGAAACCAAAACTACAAGACCCCTTGCACTTTTTGAATCCTCCGTCCAATAAACAAATAAACTGAACTTTATAAAAATTTAAAAACACTTATCAGAAATAGGTAAATCTTTAGAGAAAGAAAGTAGACTCCTGGTTTCCAGGGTAAAGGAAGAAGGGCAGAAAGAGAAATAATAGGACTGATGAGTATGTTTTGGATTCTGACAAAGGCAGTGACTGCACACCACCAGGAATGTATGAAATCTCACTGAATCATACACTTTAAAATGGGTATTTACATGTATTCCCCATCCCGATCCCCCCTCCCACCTCCCTCTCCACCTGATCCCTCTGGGTCTTGCCAGTGCACCAGGCCCGAGTGAAAAAAATAAATAAATAAAAATTAAAATTTAAAAAAAAGGGGGGGGTATTTAAAACGATTTCATTAATATAAAATTCATCTGGACAAAAAAAAATTAACTTTATGTCACAAAAAGGACATCAAGAAAGTGAACTGTCGAAAATATCTGCAAATCATAATCTAATAAGGGGCTCTGTATACAGTGTACAAGGAACTCTTAGAAATCACAGAGACGGATATATGATTTAAAAGGGAATTTCTTAAAGATGATAAACAAATGACCATTAAATACATAAGAAGATGCCTAACATCAGATGTCAAGAAACATGCAAATCAGAACCACTGGGATATTACTTTACCTCCACTATTATGATAAAGATAATAAAGACATATGAGCTAACCATACAGTTAGTTCGTATGTTTGGTTACTGAGTCAGAAATAAAATGCTAATAAAACTGAGAAATACTTTTAAAACACTGACAAGAATTGAGCATCATATATACAAAGAAACTCTTTGGAGTCCAGAAAAAAAGGAAACAATCAAACAGTAAAAGCAAATAGGTCATGTAAAAATATCTTAAGTCTTATCATCGACTAAGACTATGAAGACTAGTGCTTCCATGAGGAAGAATTTTAAACTTAGGACACTGTGAAAAAGTACCAATTCTGTTACCACCGGACTGTAAATCAGTACAAACACACAGAAGACAAAAACTAAGAATTCCAGTAAGGAGTAACTATTTTAACTGAGGATGTGTCACGATCATTTAGTTACAAACTATAAAGAACTGCTAACAGACCCATTCTCCATGCTTTCTTTAAGGCATTTTTAATCATATCTTTAAGACACAATGAAACACTATATGAATTATCAGTTTATTAACACCTCAAAAACTAATGCTTCTTAATGAATAACAGATGTTCAGTGAACACCTGGAAAGCCAAAGTAGCAATGCACTTTGGAATTGTGCATTAATGGAATAATGGAATACTACATAAAGGAATTACTACAGTTATAGTCAGATCATCTTGAAAATCTTTGAATTCAAAGAAGACCTGATGCCATTCCATTCTTATGTCTTCATGGCTAGTATTTCTGACATAAATACTTCAGAAGTTTTCTCTGAAATTAAGTTTTAGAGTATTTACAACTTCCCAATGCTTATTTTCTTATGTTCAGTGGTGAGTCTCTTCAACGGAATTTTTAAAAATATGTACAAAAGATTTCTTCACATTAGTGAATTCATCCATTTGTTCACAATTCTAAAAGTATTAATTCCACTATTAGGTTAGACCACATTTTTATTTATCCTTTTACCATTCATAACATGTGAGTCTTGCCACTTGGAATAAACAGAAATAATTCTAATAAAGACATTATCAAACATGTATTCTGGTATACGTATGATTAGTTTCTCCAGAGAATACATTCAGGAATATAAAAGCTGTGTTGTAGGACACAAAAACCTACACTTTAACAAATAATGCCAAACTGTTTTCTCAAGACGTTGAACCAACTTAAGGTGTCACCTAAATGCAACAGCTCTTTTCAGTAAAAAAAACCTGTAATTCCAAGGAATATGGTTACTAGAATATTCATTCAGGAACAATAAAATATAATTTTAAGTTCTTGAGCCATAATCCTCAATTTTAACAACTATAAAGAAACATTGTTTTCAAGTCCCCAAATATCCCAATGCAGATATGTGAGTCTCTTGAACTTCTTTCTAAATCTAATTCCTATTTTCCTATATACTTCAGCCCAGAGCAAAACTGTTTTTAGTGTCTTATTTGTCTCCACACTTGGTTCATGTCTCACTTTGCACTATAACATAATATTTCCCTACATTTCTGTAATTTATATTAACCTAGAATAAAATAAGGACTTTCCTGGAGGCTCAGGGAATGGTAATCCACCTGCCAACACAGGGAACATGGGTTCAATCCTTGGTCTGGGAAGATTCCCCACACCTACAAGCCACAACTACCCAAATACACACTCTAGAACCCACAAGCCTGAAGGCTGTGGACCTGGAGCCCAAGCTCCACAAGAGAAGTCATCAATGAAAAGCCCATGCAAAGCAACAAACACCCAGTGCAGCCAACAAACAAATAAACCCACACTGGATAAAGATTAAAAAATTTTGAAAGAAAAAGTGCAAAATCAATAATTGGCAGATGAAACTAAATCTAAAAGAAAAATAGCTATTTCTGTATTTGTGAAGAAAATTATTATAATAAAAACTGTTAAATTCTGACTGGAACACATAACAAACTAATTCTTTCTCAGAGATTCCTTAATGAAATTTGTTTTGTTAGTATACAGGTCAACATAAAAGACATCTAACTAATTAAATCTACTGAAAATGAAATGGTACAACTTTACTATTTGAATTTTTACCTTAAAGCAATCAAAAAGATGATCAAGTTGTTCAGGAGAAAAATCCCAAGCCAACTTTGCCAGAAGGTCATGTACATTCTTTACAATGGCTTCATGTTTCCCTGCCTGATGAAAAAACAAAACAGTAGTATTTATTTATGACATAAATAAAATCAAAGTCATATCACACAAATCTGAACAGAAACAGGAAATAACCTCTACTGTGTCAAACTCTATTAGTCAGTAAAATATTTCTACCTGCTTAATCTAGAGATATAAATTAAATTCCAAATACTTTAAATGCTTTAAAGCTGCCATTTGTATAAATAAATTTTATATTCAATTTCATGATATAGGTAGTAATAAGCTCCAGGAATTCATAGGAAAGTTTATGACAATTTTTTTAAATAAAATTAAGAAAAAATAAGGCAAAATAATGGAGTCTTTCAAAATTGAAACTTAAGTGCTCAACAATGGCAAATGAACATTTCATTGGTTTCTCTTTACAATAAGCTTCGTAATCCAGAGCTTACTTGTACTTACCACATGACCAATCAAGAACACTTGCCGTTAGGTAACTAAATTATACATTAATAACTCAGAAAGAATACAAAAATCTATCTATCCTCACGGAAATAATTCAGAACCAAAAATGTATTTATCCTCATGGAAAGTTTAAATGTTCTAGGATTTTCCTGGTGGTCCAGTGGTTAAGAATCCACCAGTTAATTTACATTCAATTCCTGATTCAGGAAGATCCCAATGCCATGGGGCAATTAAGCCTGTGAGGCCACAATTACTGGCACCACATGCTGCAACTACTGAAGCCCATGTGCCTAGAGTCTGTGCTCCACAACAAGAGAAGTCACTGCAATGAGAAACCCACACACAACAATGCGAGAATAGCCTCCACTCTCAGAAACTAGAGAAAGTCTGCACAGCAAAGACGACCCAGTGCAGCCAAAAAAAAAAAAGTTTTAATGTTCCATTATTATCATAAGTTTTTATAAGTAACACAGTAATACCACTCTTGTAACATTTGTTTCTTTACATAATTCAGAGAAAATGTGAAATCTGTAACTTATAAACCTCAAACATAGAAGACATAATTGTTGTAAATCTAGGCATTATATATAATTGTTATATAATGTACAATTACACCCTTTATGAGAGGATGTCATAATGGGAGAAATTTATTTTTAAAATATTCTTGCTTAAAAAAATTATTTTAATTTTCAATAAAAATATTCTTGGCAAGCTTTCTGTTTATATCAAGAAACTCATATACCATTACATGAGTACCACAAAATACTTAATTTTAAGTATCCTGCTTATAAAAAATAAAACAGCATCTTAAATTCCTTACCTGTGCTGCCCAGATATTATCAAGATCTTCTAACGTAAGAGCTTTTTCTTTAATCACAAAACGAAGAATCTTCTCTAGCTTTTCTACATACTGAGGCTGATGAAGACTATCTCGCAAGACTATGGATAAGATATTATTCTGCTGTATCCATTCCTAAATATAATACAAAATTTTATTTCAAAGCAGGAAGAAACATTTTTTTAGAAGTGAAATAGGGAAAGGGAATTGGAAAAGGTGATCGATCAAAAGGTATAAACTTCCGGTTGTTAGATAAATAACTACTGGGGATATAAGGGACAACAGTGATGATGACTAGAGTTAACACCACTGAAGAGTTTACTTGAAAGTTAAGAAATCAGATCATGTGTCTCATCACAAGGACAAAAAAATTTTCTTTAAGCAACAGTATAACAAGTAAATTTGTTATAACCACTTGATAATATGTTAAGAAAGTCATTATACTGTATACAGTAAACATACATATAGTATCATATGTCAGAAGGATGTGTTCGTTATTAAAGGACAGAAACAGCAAGGACCTAACAGAAACAGAAGAGATTATGAGGTACGGTAACCCTTGCGGGAGTGATGCTCTGCACCCTGGAGCCCCCAGCGTAAATGGGGCTGTGTATGCCAGCCTCCCACCACCCTGTGTCTCTCTATTAAGTAACTTGATACTGGAGTAGATAAATAAAGTTATCTTTTAAGCCATATGACCCAGCAATCCCACTTCTGGGCATACACACTGAGGAAACCAGATCTGAAAGAGACACGTGCACCCCAATGTTCATCGCAGCACTGTTTATAATAGCCAGGACATGGAAGCAACCTAGATGCCCATCAGCAGATGAATGGATAAGGAAGCTGTGGTACATATACACCATGGAATTTTACTCAGCCATTAAAAAGAATTCATTTGAACCAGTTCTAATGAGATGGATGAAACTGGAGCCCATTATACAGAGTGAAGTAAGCCAGAAAGATAAAGAACATTACAGCATACTAACACATATATATGGAATTTAGAAAGATGGTAATGACAACCCTATATGCAAAACAGAAAAAGAGACACAGAAGTACAGAACAGACTTTTGAACTCTGTGGGAGAAGGTGAGGGTGGGGATGTTGCAAAAGAACAGCATGTATATTATCTATGGTGAAACAGATCACCAGCCCAGGTGGGATGCATGAGACAAGTGCTCGGGCCTGGTGCACTGGGAAGACCCAGAGGAATTGGGTGGAGAGGGAGGTGGGAGGGGGGATCGGGATGGGGAATACGTGTAAATCTATTGCTGATTCATGTCAATGTATGATAAAACCCACTGAAAAAATAAATAAATAAATAAATTTAAAAAAAAAAGAAGAGGTGGCAAGAATACACAGAAGAACTATACAAAACAGATCATCACAACCCAGATAACCACAATAACGTGGTCATTCACCTAGAGCCAGACTTCCTAGAGAGTGAAGTCAAGTGGGCCTCAGGAAACATTACTATGAACAAAGCTAGTGGATGTGATGGAATATCAGCTGAGCTATTTCAAATCCTAATGCCATTAAAGTGCTGCATGCAATATGCCAGCAAATTTGGAAAACTCAGCAGTGATCACAGGACTAGAAAAGGTCAGTTTACAATCCCAAAGAAGGGCAATGCCAAAGAATGTTCACACTACCACACAACTGCACTCAATTCAACACTACCAAGGTAATATGCAAAACCCTTCAAGCTACGCTTCATCAGTACATAAACTGAGAACTTCAAGGTGTACAAGCTGGATTTCAAAAAGGAAGAAGAATCACATATCAAACTGCTAACATCCATTGAATCCCAGAAAACACAAGGGAATTCCAAGAAAACATCTACTTTTGCTTCACTGACTTTACTAAATCTTTTCATTGTGTGGAACACTACGAACTGGAAAATTTTTAGAGATGGGAATATCAGAACAGCTTACATAGCTCCTGAGAAACCTGTATGCAGGGCAAGAAGTAACAGTTACAACCAGACATGAAACAATAGATTGATTTAAAGCTGGGAAAGGAGTAGTCAAGGCTGTATACTGTCAAGGCTATATACTGTATATAGTCAAGGCTTATTTAACTTATATGTAGAATACATCATAAGAAATGCCGGGCTGGATGAAACACAAGTTCAAATCAAGATTGCTGGGAGAAATATCAACAACCTTAGATACGCAGATGATACCACCCTAATGGCACAAAGTGAAGAGTAACTCAAGAGCCTCTTGATGACGGTGAAGGAGAAAGGGAAAAAGGTGGCTTAAAACAACATTCAAAAACCTACAATCATAGTATCCAGTACCACTTCATAGCAAATAAATGGGGGAAAAATGGAAACAGTGACAGATTTTATTTTCTTGGGCTCCAAAATCAATGCAGATGGAGACCACAGCCACAAAATTAAAAGACACTTGCTCCTTGGAAGAAAAACTATGACAAAAGCTATGACAAACCTACACAACATATGAAAAAGCAGCAACACCACTTTGCCAACAAAGGTCCATACAAAGCCATGGTTTTTCCAGCAGGTCATGTACAGATGTGAGATTTGAACAATACAGAAGCCTGAGTGTTGAAGAATTGATGATTTCAAACTGTGGTGTTTGAGAGTTTGAGAGTCCCTAGGAACAGCAAAGAGATTAAACCAGTCAATCCTAAAGTAAACCAACCCTGAATACTCACTGGAAGGACTGATGCTGAAGCTGAAGCTCCAATACCGTGGGCCACCTGATGCAAAGAGGTGACACACTAGAAAAGACACTGATGCTAGAAGAGGCAGGAATGAGAAGGGGACAACAGAGGACAACATGGCTGGATGGCATCACCAATTCAATGGACATGAATTTGAGCAAACTCAGGAAAACACTGAAGGACAGGGGAGCCTGGGGTGCTGCAGTCCATTTGGTCGAAAGAGTCAGACACAACTTAGTGACTGAACGACAGCAGTAATTTAATATTACAATAACTCTACAGGATCCAATTTTAAACATAAGCATTCCCAGAGACGTGCTAAATATACAATTATATCTCACTAATGTAATGTGTTTATTGTTATTTTAATATAAATTCATTAAAAACTGTATTACATAAAAGCAGAAAATCTACTTTTTTCACATACAGAAAATGTTCCTAAAAATACAAGAGAGAAAACATCTCTTAACTATCTTTGGAGAACAGTAAATGTTGTATTTATTTACAATCTGCCTTAGATTCTTTTACAAAAATAATAAAAAAACTACACAGCAATGACAAATTGCTTCAAAATTTTTTGAACACTTAAGTTTCTTCATCTCTCAAAAACTGGTAAGAAGCCTACCAGACAACAGTTTGAGTATTCAATGCTCAATATCCCAAGGCAAGCAAATTGCATATACGAATGCTGACCCCCAACACTGAATTTGAAACTGGCTCTAGGTTATATATGCTTCTCAATATCAACCAAATGCCTTCAAATTACCTTTTTCACATTTTGATTATTCCCACAAGAAAAATGAAGATTCCTTTAAGGTAAAGGTTATTTTTTACATATACACACATCCAATGCTGGCAAAGAATACACATTCAAAAAATATTACTGAGTAATTTATCATTACAACTTACTAGACGCTACTCACTTAACCCTAAAAATGTATAAAAGTATCTATGGTAAAAAAAATTTTTTAAAAGTATCTATGGTGTATCAATGTCAAGATGATGCTGAAACAGGTATTCTAAAAACAAAGTTCATAAAAATCATGTTACTTGTCAAAATTTTATTCTTTTAATTATCACCTGCTTTTTAAAACTTCTAAACTGAAGTGGCAAATTATCACCCCACCAATTCATTACTAAATTCCAGATCTACCAATCCTTTCTAAAGATCACCTTTATCTACTTCATTTCTACCAACACATCAAACTATACTTGCATCATAACAGCCTACCACTCCTAACAATGAATCATTTGCTATTACTACTATAAACAAGAGTTTTCATATTTAATAGTCCATAATTAAGTCAATTTCTTAATATATGAATTAATTTTGTTGCTATTTCTAACATTAACAGGTGCTAACTAACAAGCAGATTTTTATGCACAAAAGAAGCAAAGGGACTTACTGCCATTCTCTCAGCTGTCAGCCATTCCTCCTCCTCAGGATTACCATGCCGATGAGTATAATATGATATACTAGAAATCACCTTGTTAATTTCATTCAGGGCATTCATCTTCCCATTAAAAGAAGAAATTTGCAACAATCTACAAGAAAAATTAGGATTGAGTATCATTGTAAGAAACTAAGCAAGTAATTATTTACAGAGGGAGGTATCTTACCTTAGTATCATTTTCAACCTAAAAATTTCCAAATTTTTTACAGTTTCTTCTTGGCCTGGAATCCTTGAAGCTAAATTCTTCAGAGACTTAATAATCATTGAAAGGGCGTCATTTTTGGTTTCATTCTTTGCTTCTTTTTTCAGCTCTTCATCAGTTAAATTTTCTAAAAATTGTGGAACTATTTCTATAATTGGAATAAAGTACTTTTTCACTGTATGTTGACTGAGAAACTCATAGCATTGTCCAAATGGTCTGAAATAAGAAAAAAACATTATTTCTGAAATATCCCAAACTTTTACGAAAACTTAAAATCCTGAACTAATTTCAACACTTAAATTTTTTAACAGTTTAAAACGAGAAAAAAGCAGAGTAGAAAATGGAAACAATTATTTCCAAGGTATTAAACTACATTTCTATAGACAATGAATATTCATTTTTCAAAATAACTTACTTAATAAGAGCTGCAATTATTTGAACATTTAATGCTGATCCATTGATAAAACGATCATGCAAAATCTGGAACCCATTTAATGTGCCAAATTTATTGATGAGATCCACTAGCCAACCCTGCAATACAAATGAGTTGTTTAAGAAAAATGTTAAAAGTTACTATTAGAAATAGCTTTGTTTGAAATAAGTCATAAACAGGAAATTTCAATAAAATAAATACATAGTTATATTTTAAAAGAACAAAAACTGTTCCTGTGAAACGGTCACAGATATATTTCAGAGATCTGTTCTCTGTATAGCTTGAGCCAAAAGCAGCATGGGTTTACAAAATGGTATTTGTTCACATTCCATACGTCTGGTGAAAAGAAATTAGGACTGCCAAAACACACTAATGAAATTGTCTGAAGCCAAGGACAAGGAGATAGAAAAGAGGAAAACAGTAACTCTTCACACACAACGCTTGCTCAACAGAATGAAATCTACAATTAGTAATGATATTAAATGTATGAGGCCAACATTAGTGTGACACCAAAGCTGAGCAAAGACTGTAAGGAAATTGCCCTCAATGATACACTAGCAATCAAATTTATCAGCATATTAAATATATGACATACCAAGGCAACGTTTTCTCCCAGAATGCAAGAATCTTTCAATATATAAAAATCAATCTAATATCCCACATTACAGATGAAGTAAAAAGCAAACAAATAAAAAATCTGCAATCATGCAGGAAGTTAATTAGACAAAATTCAACACCTTATCTTGACAAAAACACTCAACGAAGTAAAAACACAAGGAAACTGCCTCAGCATAATAAGGGCCACATAAAAACCCAGTTAGAACTGGACATGGAACAACAGACTGGTTCCAAATAGGAAAAGGAGTACATCAAGGCTGTATATTGTCACCCTGCTTATATAACTTCTATGCAGAGTACATCATGAGAAACACTGGGCTGGAAGAAGCACAAGCTGGATCAAGATTGTGGGGAGAAATATCAATAACCTCAGATATGCAGATGACACCACCCTTATGGCAGAAAGTGAAGAGGAACTAAGAAGCCTCTTGATGAAAGTGAAAGAGGAGAGTGAAAAAGTTGGCTTAAAGCTCAACATTCAGAAAACTAAGATCATGGCATCTGGTCCCATCACTTCATGAGCACTAGAGGGGGAAACAGTGGAAACAGTATCAGACTTCATTTTCTGGGCTCCAAAATCACTGCAGATGGTAACAGCAGTCATGAAATTAAAAGACGCTTACTCCTTGGAAGGAAGGTTATCACCAACCTAGACTGCATATTAAAAACCAGAGACATTACTTTGTCAACAAAGGTCCGTCTAGTCAAGGCTATGGTTTTTCCAGTGGTCACGTGTGGATGTGAGAGTTGGGCTGTGAAGAAAGCTGGGCACCGAAAAATTGATGCTTTTGAACTGTGGTGTTGAAGAAGACTCTTGTGAGTCCCTTGGACTGCAAGGAGGTCTAACCAGTCCATCCTAAAGGAAATCAGTCCTGGGTGTTCATTGGAAGGACTGACTGAAGGTGTTCATTGGAAGGACTGATTCTGAAGCTGAAACTCCAATACATTGGCCACCTCATGCGAAGAGTTGACTCACTGGAAAAGACCCTGATGCTGGGAGGGATTGGGGGCAGGAGGAGAAGGGGATGACAGAGGATGAGACGGCTGGATGGTATCACCAACTCAACGGACATGAGTTTGAGTAAACTCCGGGAGTTAGTGATGGACAGGGAGGCCTGGCGTGCTGCAATTCATGGGGTCATAAAGAGTCGGATATGACTAAGTGACTGAACTGAACTGAAAAACCCAGAGAAAAGATGAAGCTCAATGGTGAAATACTGAAAGCTTTTCCTCCAAGTTCAGGAACAAACAGCGATGTTTGTTTTCATTAAATTTGTTCAACATATCACTGAAGTCCTAGCCATAGACGTTAAGCAAGAAAAAGAAATGCGAGACATCCAAAATTGCTAAAAGAACAATGAAGCTAACTCTACCTAGAGACTGCATGTCATTTTATAGGGATTCTGTATTGTTTTGCATTAATTTTATACTCTTATTTTAATGAGCATGACCAAACATATGCACACCAAAGATATGTCCTGTGGTTTCTAATACTAATGTCTTCCATATATTTAAACATTAATTAAAATAAATATTCAAATTTATTTATAATAGTCAAATAGCCTTTTGAGACATTAAAAGACCATTAAGGTAATGCTTAAGCCACTAACACATGAGAATCACTTCAGTTCAGTTCAGTCGCTCAGACATGAGAACAGACATATATATAAGTCCCTAAGAGCCTACTTCCCTAACCAGGTCTACTGGTTCTGTGCTTTTGCCTGTTTTTCTTATCTCTACTGACATATAATTAACTCCTGTTTTTTTCCCACCCTGTCTCCTTGAAACTGGCTATAATTTGGGTTAATATAAAGGAAATGATATATTCCCTATAAAATAAGGACAAATTAAAAGATTATTTACTTGACTCAAAAGTCAGATGCTCATCAATGCTAACATTTTCTAAGAAACTGAACGCATTGTTTAAAAAAAAAAAGTATGAAAGCAAAATAATAGAACTCAGAAAGTCAGTGTTAACATATTCTTTACTTAAATGTTTTCAATTGTTAAATATACATTAAGTACAAAATATATACATGTAAGTACAAACAAGGTGTGGTTAATGTTCATCATTTATGGAAGTTATTTATGTCCTCTAAAGTAGAAAGCACTGAATCACTGCTATGCGGGGAAACATAGATTAGATTGCTATGAGCATCTTCATCAACAAATAAATAAAAATTAAGCTTTGTTCAAGCATAAAATTACATTTAGTACAGCTGGCTATGAGTTCAACAGTAATAACTCAATAATTCACATTAAATAATTTGTCTTTAATCAGAGATCTACATATAACAAAACAAAACTAAGGAGATTAATGCCACTGGAGTTCTAAGATAAAACAGAACAATTTTAATATTTAATTTTGAAATTAACAAACCAACACACTTTTGGTGATCGAGGATCTGAGGAACGAGCAAATAATTCATCTTCAGGTGAATGAGCACTTGTGGAAACTGATTCACAAGGACGTGTACCGTTGTAAATATGAAATTTGCAATGAGGATTTAAGGCCATGGCGAGAAGTTCTAGAAGTGGAAACCAGTCTTGGGACAACTTGGCCACACAAAGTTCCACTAGGCGATGAGTATTGTTAATAATGCACCTCTGTTTATATTGGGGGTGGAGGGATTGATTTAGAAAGAGAAAACAGAAATTTCAAACACAGAAAGATTAAAATCTTGTTAATGATCTCACAACATTTTATATACTGATGATATGAATTTTAGTCAATTTTATAAACACTGAGATCAAACTGACATATCAGTAAAACAAATTCATAGTTATTTACTTCATAATTGTATTTTACCCATTTCAAAGCTGTTTCAGAAGGGTTACAAATGCCCCAGAGGTTGTCTATTTCTGTTCCATGTGCACAGGAAACAATTTATACTTTTCTTTTTTTGGAGTTCATACTCTATAGTCAGTAATTCCAAAATTCAAATATCTTAAGTCATGTAAATTAACAGATATAAAGACATGTAATCTAAGCCTCAATTAAAAAGTCAGAGATCATCTCCAAAATGTACACTTCTGTAACTAAAAATTCACATGTGAAATCAGAAAATGTAAGCATTTATAATTATGCCAGAATCATTTCTGCAAAATGTCCAAGTTCTGCTTTCTAGGTTGAAGCTCAGAAAAAGTATGTTTACCTCACAACTTTTGATTAATTCCATTTCAAAAATGAAGAGAGGTATGGACTAATTACAGTGCTTCAATGCTTCTACTAAGATGCAAACCTTTAACACTTTCAAAATCTCTGGAATACAAAGGTATCTTAAAATTAACAGTAGCAAGAATTACTTTTGTCCTAGACTGAAGATACTGCCTTAGAGAATTTGTGTTTCCTGATGCCAGTCACTTCAATACATGACCAATCTGAAAATACTTCAAATTCCTTTTGAATTTTTTTATTAGAAGTGAATTTGAAGTCAAATCACAAACTTGCAGGAATACTAGTTATTCAAATTTCCAGTGAAGACTTTCTTTCTCTCTACTAACTGCAAAGGTCAAACTGTGCAAGACACCAAGACTGTCACTTCTGCTATAGTTTATCAGCTACATATACAATGAAATCTAACACACCTTTTGCTATCCAGCTATACGAGGGGTCTCCTATTATATTCCCCATCTGGAGTACTTTTCTTTCTTACTAGTACATAAATTAGAAGGACTCTTCTAATCAACCAACAAACATTTTATGAAATACAGTACCCTGCATAAAGTCACAGGCACAGGGGTTCCAGGGAATAGATAAAACGAAGTTTTCATAACTCAAAATGTCAACCTCATTCTTAAAGACTTTTAAGGCTATTAAATATATCAGTAGACCTGATACATTATTCACAGTAATGTTTTCCAAAGAAAAACCCACAGGGACCACCACATAAACAAGACTTCAGTCTCCAATGTAAAGGATAAGACTCACATGAATTTCAAACTTCCAGCCACTCACTGCTTCATCCATAAGGATTTTAGTGAAAGACATTGTTAGCCCATCTCGGAAAAAACGTTGACATGCCTCACTTTTAACATCAAGACCTAGAAAAGGTGAAAAATTAAGCATGACACAAAGTAAAAATTTCTCTGGCCAATACATCATTAAAAACAAACTGTTATAAACTATTTTAGTTCCAACTGAAAAATAGTATTGTAGCTTTTGAAACAAGACACTGAATTATTGAAAGAGGTTAAAAGATAACTTATTTACACTAAAAACATGCAACTCTGAAAAAGTAGCTGTATTAAACCACATCAAATTAATGAATGTAAAACTACATCAAATTAATCAAAGTGCTCTGAAATACAATACTACACTTTGTTAAAACAAAGAACACCACTCCATTCACTTACTGAAAATGTAGCTCACAACTTTTAAATAATAATCATTTAAAATTTTCATTTCGCTATAAACTGTTTATAATCAAATTGAAAAGATGAATCCTGTCTTGTACTTCTAATTTAGTTCTTTTGTGTTCTGAAATCTAAAGCATCTTCTTTTTTAACTTCATGTAATTTAATAGAACAAACTCATATGTATCCATCACCAAAATAAGACTTGTAATTCTCGACAACCCAGAAATACTGAATTAACACAATAAAGTATATTGTGCTTTTGATTATTTATTGATAAATTAATGTCAGCTAAACCCTGATTTCCCACAAAAATGTAGATTTCGTGTCACACTAACCATGACCCCACAAACAAGAGAAGAAAAAAATGATACACACTCACTGAATGCTACTAAACAAAATAGCATTTCCAGTTTTTATTCATCTAATATTGCTAGGACCTAGAACAAATAAGCCCTTCAATAAATAAATACAATGCAAACTAACCACAGTATTGATAAAAAAGGAGAAACATTTTTAATATGGTAAAAGATATTTTCATAGACATTAGACTATGTTTGTACAATCTTAAAAAAAAAACAAAAAACAAAAAAACATCTATTAAATGTTTAGGATAGCTGCTGTGAAGATAAAATTACCACTTTTGCTATGGAGTCAGAAAGATTTCCCAAGGTACCACAGATGTTAAAAATGGGCCTAAAACATTATACTTAGTAAATATCTCTCTGAAGAGTTGACTTCAAATCTTCATTGGATGACTCAGAAAACATAATGCTACTATACTTTGTTTTAGCCTTAAAGGCTGTAAGTAAGTAGAATATACAACAAAAATCAGTCAACTGCTACTAGAACTCAGCTATTGTTTTTGAGCAAAGTCACTGAAAAATAATGAATTGCAGCAGAAAATTTTTATATCTGGGTTAAGAGATTTTGTTAATTGCTTTAAAACTAACACAAACACTCAGGCAATCTTTATTTCTTAAGACCGTTTTTCTTTCTCAGAAAAAACTTTTGTCTTTTAAAAAAAAGTCAAATATACTATCTTGACAGTTTATTACAAAGACAATAACAGATGGGGTGTCCATTAGCATCTCCTTTGCTTTCACAGGCTTTTTTACTAAATGACTCAAAATGCAACATAAAATACATTTTACTGAATTTATTTGCAAATTTAACGTATTTCTCAAATATTAATGGCTTAGGTACAAAACAAAGTCCACAAAAATAACTGAAGTCACATGGCCTTACAGTACTTCTAAATTACAAGATATACTAGAACGTTTGTTCTTTCACAGGCTACCCTGGTTGCTCAGCTGGTAAAGAATTCGCCTGCAGTGCAGAAGACCCTGGTTTGATTCCTGGATCAGAAAGAATCCCCTGGAGAAGGGATAGACTACCCAGTTCTATTCTTGGGATTCCCTGATGGCTCAGATGATAAAAATCCACCTGCAATGTTGGAGACCTGGGTCCAATCCCTGGGTTGGGAAGATTCCCTGGAAGACAGCATGGCAATTCAATCCACTCCAGCATTCTTTCCTGGAGAATCCCCATGCACAAAGGAGCCTGGAGGGCTACAGTCCATATGATTGCAAACAATTGGACATGACTGAGCAACTAAGCACACACAGGTGCTAGAAAATGTTTCTAACTTTTGAGTGACAACCTCTTTACAAATATGAGGGGGGAAAAAGATCTTGTCCTTAGAAATATGAATAATCACAAAATTCTGCATTCAATTTTAAAGGTCTTAAAATAAATAAAGGTCTTAAGGTCCTTAAAGCTTATCCAAATGTTTCCATGAATGATTGCTCTCAGTTTAATATCTGTAAGTTCTACTGGAAGTTTAGTCATATCTAGAGTAATGTAGAATTTTGTAACCAAGAAAAGCTAAGTCATCAAGAATAGTGTGAAAATATGTATAATAGCATGCATAATGAAAAATACCATAAAATACAAACTCACCTTTTTTACTAAGATCAATAGCAGCTTCCAAAAGCACTTCTAATTCCCCTTTTGGCAAAACTGGAACCACCCAACGAGGCCTAAAAATTATTACAGAACTTTAAAATGCTGCAGTTGTTGAGCCCAAGTAAAATATCATAAATAACTTTAATTTACCTGTTGTTATTACTTTACTAAGAAAAAGTTTAAAAACTCTGACTGTATTATATATTCACCATACAATTTAAAAGAGTTTGGCAAATTACATGCCTAGTGCTACTACATTACAAACACAATTTTTTAAAGCACTATCAAAATTCAGACATAACATTAAGGGAGAATTCATTTAATAACTTTCACAGGTGACAACTAAAAATACTTATTAATTATATAATCATTGTTATAGTAAGTAAGAAAAAGTGCTGCTTTGTGGTTCAGGTTTACTAGTAAGAAGAAACAGTCTGACAGCATTTTTCTTTTGTGTCTTCTTCACAACAAAAGAAATGAGGAGAAAGAAATATGGCTGGTTTCTCAATTCACCTCAACAGACAATTTATCAACCCTTCCTGAAGATTATGTGAATTATATGTTCTCCAAGACTTTATGCTGTAAGTACACTTCAACATCAAAGCAATTATGCAGATACCACCATATCCAGCTAGGTTTCTCAACTATCAAAAAAGCTCAGTCATCCAAGAATATATCTACTACTAACTCACTACTTCTCCTAAAGCAGGGGTCCCTCTGCTGCATAAAGAGGTGAGCAGTGGGTGAGAGTGAAGCTTCATTCATACTTACAGCCCCTCTCTACAGCTCACGTTGCTGCCTGAGCTCCACTTCCTGTTATTTGAGCACCGGCAGGAGATTCTCATAGGAGTTCGAACTCTACTGTGAACTGCACATTCAAGGGATCAGGGTTGCGAGCTCTTTATGAGTACCCAATGCCTGATGATCTGAGGCTGAGCTAAGGTGGGCTGGGGAGTGGCTGCAAATACTAATTATCATTAGCAGAGAGATTTGACTGCACAGAGATCATGACTCTCATGCTTGCAGAGTCATACCAAAAGCCCATCAGCGAGTGGCAAATGACAATTAAGCCGCACGGCGTGGGAGGCTTTAAGTAAGAATCCCACACTTGTTTTAGTCCACATGTGGCTTCCCAGTATTTTAGCTAACACTTTCAGCCCTGCCTCTTTCTCGGGGGGCACCTGTGTACCATGCACCTGTCTCGACTGCACTTTTCATAAGACCACAAGCTAACCTAGCCACAGTGACTAAAAAATAAATGTCTCTGGAGAGCTTCTTTGAAAGGGGTGAAGACCCAATGATGAGACAGCAGAAGACTCTAAGGCTGCCAACACAGGGGAAATATCAAGAGTCCTACTTAAATTACATGTTCATTGCAATAGGTGATTCACATTCTCCAAGCCCACTATGTATAATATGTGGCAACCAGCTAAACTGCATCACTACATGGAGACCAAGCACCCTGCATTAGAAGACAAGCTGCTAGAATTTTTCAAAAGTAAAATAAGGTGAACAAAGAACAAAAGCAACTACTGAAGGACACCACTTCACTGAATATGTCTGCACTAACAGCATCATTCTTATTGGCTAACTGCATTGCTAAAGCTTAGAAGCCCTTTATTGTCAGTGAGCGCTTGATCCTGCCTGCTGCTAAAGACACTGGCCTTGAACTTTTAGAAGCTGCAGTTCAAAATGTGCCACATATTCCTCTTTTGGCTAGCACCATAACTAGACAAACTGATGAAACAGCAGAGGATACTGAGGCACAACAGTTAGAGAGGATTAATGAGTCACGATGGTACACAATCCAGGTTGACAAGTCTTCCTTTGTTGACAAGCCAAGAGGATATGTTGTGTGCACTTCTGCTGCCAGCCAACAGTACAGATGCAGAACTATTCAAGTTTTTAACTACATATCAAGAAAACGTAATGGGTCATTTTGTATTGGTATATGCACAGATGGAGAAGCTGCCATGACTGGTCTGCTTTCTGGTTTCACTCCTTTGTCAAAGAGGTTCCTTCTGAGTGTGTCTACAGAGTATTATCCTTACAGAAATGCTGGGTACCTGAAAAATGTCACTTAAACATAAAGTTACACAGGATGTGATTAAATGATCAACTGCACTAAACAACATGCCCTTAACTCAAGCCTGTTGACTCAGCTCTGTGAGGAGATCAATGCAAAGCACATATCTCTTCTCTTATACACTGCAAAGCACGTATCTCTTCTCTTATACAAAGACGTGACATTGCTTTCTAAAGGCAGGTCAATAAGCCAGAGTTTTCTGGTTATGAGCGCCACTCCAGTTATTTCTTTTAGAAAACTGTCACCAATGGCAGCCATTTTTGTGACACAGAATGGGTCACAAAATTTTCACTTGTGTGACATGTTCAATCTGATCAATGAACTCATTCTGTCACTTCAACTGTGCTCAAGTCAGTAGATAAAGTAGTTGTGTTAAAAACAGACTAAAATCATGGTGACAGTGAGTGAACATTAGGAATTTTGACACATTTCTAACATTAGCAGAGATTTTGAAAGAGATTGAGACAGCTTTAACCCAGCTAATACCTGATCTCCTATCTCAGCTTTCAAAGGAGTCTGAGTATTACTTTCCAACCACAAAAGACCCACAAGATGGGAAGGAATGGACCCAAGACCCATCTGTGAAAAAGCCAGGTGAATCAACTTTGTCCATGCTAGAGGAAGACCAACAGCTTAAGATAACAAATGACAGTGGCCTTTAAAGTATTTCTGAGACAACTTCAAATCTCCATACATTCTGAATTAAAGTCAAGGTGGAATATCCTGAGATTGTCACGAAAGTACCCAAAAGCCTGCCTCCATTTCCAACATCCTTTCTCTTTGTACAGTGAGAGCAACCAAAACAAAAAGAGTATGGAGTAAACTGGACGTAAGCAAGACACTTCAGGAGTCACTGTCTCCCATCATCCCCAGATGGGACTGTCTAATTGCAGGAAAACAAGTTCAGGGTTGCCACTGATACTGCATTATGGTGAGCTGTATAATTATTTCATTATATATTACAGTGTAATAATAGAAGTGCCCAATAAATGCAACATGCTTGAATCATCTCAACAAGATCCTATTTTCAAGTAAACTGTATCCAATATCCTGTGACAAACTACAATGGAAAAGAAGATGAAAAATATAGATGTACAATGGACTTGCTTTGTGGTAAAGAAGAAATTAACACAACAATGTAAATCAATCATGCCTCAATAAAATAAATTTAAAAAACCTAAACAAACAAAAAACCCTCAAAAAAACAAAAAGCACCGCCTCCTCCACCCTAAAAAAACAATGACCTTACCGGTTGATCATGTCATCCAACTTTGCCAGGTCAGCATGAGGAAATGCAGGTTCTTCATCTTCATGTTGTGGTGGAGCATCACCTTGACCTTGTTCATCTGGAGGAGTTGCTGGGGAATTCTCATTGGAAGAATCAGGTGATGAGGTCTTAAAATGAAATATTACAGATTTAAATTTTTATAGTATGTGTACTATACATAGCAGTTCAGATGCCAACACAGGTCAGATGAAAAATACATATTTTTAATTGTCAACATATATCTGTAAATACTTGATAAAATGGAGATCACATTGCTTCTCTTTTCCTGTCAATCTATGAGAATTTTTCCACATAATTAAGAATCTTATAAGAGTGAATTAATGGCTATATAATACTACATGAAATAACTTGATGAGTTACAGAACACAAGTTCTGTAATAGTTGCTGCCAAACAGTATAATCACACTGAGCCTTCTTAATTACAAATCTTTATACAAAGAGACAGAGAAGAGACAGAGACTTCTGAGACTACATCAAGACGTCATCATGACTTCCTCCTCCTCCTCTCTTAGGGCAATCTTTCTGTTACAAGTTACATACCAGGTCCTAAAAACTCTTATTAATCACACATCTGAAGACTACTGTACACAGATGCAAAGGACCATGTGGTAAGAAACTGAGGCCTCCAGGCAACAGACATCTGAGAGAGCCATGTGGAAAGAAGTCCCCAAACCTAAATATCAAATCTTCAGAATAATGTAATCCAAGGTGACAGGCTGACTAACACCACAAGATACTAAGACAGAACCATTTGGTTAAATCATTCCCAAAATCTTCATGCACCAAAACTCTGACAAAATGGGTGCTTGTTACTTCAAGTTACAAAAAAAGAAGAAAGGAAAGAACTTAGCCAAAAGGCTACATAAAATATAGATGCTTAAAAACAAGAACCTGAGGAGAAAGAAAGAAGAATAGGAAAAAACTTTTGCTTTACAATACAACTAGTAAGGAGCTTGTAAGCTGTTACTCCTTCTTTTTTTTTTTTTTTTTTTTTTTTTTTTTTTTTTTTTTTTTTTTTTTTTTTTTTTTTTTTTTTTTTTTTTTTTTTTTATTTAAGTTGGAGGCTAATTACTTCACAACATTTCAGTGGGTTTTGTCATACATTGATATGAATCAGCCATAGATTTACACGTATTCCCCATCCCGATCCCCCCTCCCACCTCCCTCTCCACCCGATTCCTCTGGGTCTTCCCAGTGCACCAGGCCCGAGCACTTGTCTCATGCATCCCACCTGGGCTGGTGATCTGTTTCACCATAGATAGTATACATGCTGTTCTTTCGAAACATCCCACCCTCACCTTCTCCCACAGAGTTCAAAAGTCTGTTCTGTATTTCTGTGTCTCTTTTTCTGTTTTGCATATAGGGTTATCGTTACCATCTTTCTAAATTCCATATATATGTGTTAGTATGCTGTAATGTTCTTTATCTTTCTGGCTTACTTCACTCTGTATAATGGGCTCCAGTTTCATCCATCTCATTAGGACTGGTTCAAATGAATTCTTTTTAATGGCTGAGTAATATTCCATGGTGTATATGTACCACAGCTTCCTTATCCATTCATCTGCTGATGGGCATCTAGGTTGCTTCCATGTCCTGGCTATTATAAACAGTGCTGCGATGAACATTGGGGTGCACGTGTCTCTTTCAGATCTGGTTTCCTCAGTGTGTATGCCCAGAAGTGGTATTGCTGGGTCATATGGCAGTTCTATTTCCAGTTTTTTAAGGAATCTCCACACTGTTTTCCATAGTGGCTGTACTAGTTTGCATTCCCCACCAACAGTGTAAGAGGGTTCCCTTTTCTCCACACCCTCTCCAGCATTTATTGCTTGTAGACTTTTGGATAGCAGCCATCCTGACTGGCGTGTAATGGTACCTCATTGTGGTTACTCCTTCTTAACAACTGAAAAAGCTGAACACTGCTATACACTTGTAACTAACACAACATGGTAGATTGGCTAGACTTCAAAAAAGGGGGAAAATATCTAAAAAATAAAACAGCTGAATAAAATGAAAATCAACAACCATTCTCAGATTGAGAAAGAATTAAGGTCAAAGGGAAAATGGCAAAACACAAAATAAGAAAAGAGTTAGGGGAACCCAGGGAATCAAAGCACCCGGAGCAGAAAATCACACGCATAAACCTCCACGGAAACCAAACCAGCAGCTATAGCCTTAGCCGCAGTTTTGTTTTCCAAGTTTTACTTAGCTGTAGTCAACTGCAGATTAAATCTATAAAATCAAAAAATAAGTAATCAGAAAGTTTTAGACTGTGAGCCACTCTGAGTAAATAGATGAAATCTCAAGCCATGCTGACCCTGCCCCACCTCCCTGTGCCCTCAACAAGAGTATCATGAATTTGTCCCAATTATGAGATTGCTTTTGTAATGCAGTGCTTCTGCTCAAGCAACGCTTATTTTACTTAATTACGACAACCAAGCACAAGATAACTGATTCTGGCAAAATTCAGAAATGTCAAAGAAAGCTGCAAAGTACTTCCTTTAGGTGAAAAGTTTTAAGTTCTTGAATTAACAAGGAAAAGAAAAATCATATGCTGAGATTACTAGGACCTATGGTATGAATAAATTTTCTATTTATGTGAAACTGTGAAGAAGAAAAAAGTTCAACCGAAGTCTGCTGCTGCACCTCAAACTGAAAGTTAAATCCACAGTACACGAGTATTTAGATGGGAAAAGCATCACATTGTGCAAGATATTTGAGAACATATTTGTATGACTTATAGCATACTACTACTACAAAGCTCTATTTTATTATTAATTACTGTTAATCTCTTAGAGCCAGACATTCTGGAATGTGAAGTCAAGTGGGCCTTGGAAAGCATCACTACAAAGCTAGTGGAGGTGATGGAATTCCAGTTGAGCTGTTTCATATCCTCAAAAACGATGCTGTGAAAGTGCTGCACTCAATAAGCCAGCAAATTCGGAAAACTCAGCAGTGGCCACAGGCCTGGAAAAGGTCAGTTTTCATTTCAATCCCAAACAAAGGCAATACCAAAGAATGCTCAAACTACCACACCATTGCACTCATCTCACATGCTAGTAATGGCAACCCACTCCAGTGTTCTTGCCTGGAGAATTCCAGGGATGGGGGAGCCTGGTGGGCTGCCGTCTATGGGGTCGCACAGAGTCAGACACGACTGAAATGACTTAGCAGCAGCAGCAGCAGCACACAGCAGTAAAGTAATGCTCAAAATTCTCCAAGCCAGGCTTCAGCAATACGTGAACCGTGAACTTCCAGATGTTCAAGCTAGTTTTAGAAAAGACAGAGGAACCAGAGATCAAATTGCCAACATACACTGGATCATTGAAAAAGCAAGAGAGTTCCAGGAAAACATCTATTTCTGCTTTATTGACTATGCCAAATCTTTTGACTCTGTGGATCACAATAAACTCTGGAAAATTCTGAAAGAGATGGGGATACCAGACCACCTCACCTGCCTCTTGAGAAACCTATATGTAGGGCAGGAAGCAATAGTTAGAACTGGACATGGAACAACAGACTGGTTCCAAATAGGAAAAGAAGTACGTCAAGGCTGTATATTGTCACCCTGCTTATTTAACTTATATGCAGAGTACATCATGAGAAATGCTGGGCTGGAAGAAGCACAAGCTGGAATCAAGATTGCTGGGAGAAATATCAATAACCTCAGATACGCAGATGACACCACCCTTATGGCAGAAAGTGAAGAGGAATTAAAAAGCCTCTTGATGAAAGTGAAAGAGGAGAGTGAAAAAGTTGGCTTAAAGCTCAACATTCAGAAAACTAAGATCATGGCATCTGGTCCCATCACTTCATGGGAAACAGATAGGGAAACAGTGGAAACTGTCAGACTTTATTTTGGGGGGCTCCAAAATCACTGCAGATGGTGACTTGCAGACATGAAATTAAAAGATGCTTACTCCTTGGAAGGAAAGTTATGACCAGCCTAGATAGTATATTAAAAAACAGAGACATTACTTTGTCCACAAAGGTCCGTCTAGTCAAGGCTAGTGTTTTTCCAGTGTTCATCTATGGATGTAATTAAGAGTTGGACTGTGAAGAAAGCTGAGCGCAGAAGAATTGATGCTTTTGAACTGTGGTGTTGGAGAAGACTCTTGGAGAGTCCCTTGGACTGCAAGGAGAACCAACCAGTCCATCCTAAATCAGGTAAGTCCTGGGTGTTCACTGGAAGGACTGATGAAGCTGAAACTCCAATACATTGGCGACCTCATGCTTAGAGTTGACTCATTAGAAAAGACCCTGATGCTTGGGATTGGTGGCAGGAGGAGAAGGGGCCAACAGAGGATGAGATGGCTGGATGGCATGACTGACTTGATGGACATGAGTCTGAGTAAACTCCGGGAGTTGGTGATGGACAGAGAGGCCTGGCGCGCTGCGATTCATGGGGTCGCGAAGAGTCGGACACAACTGAGCAACTGAACTGACTGAATCTCTGAGTGTGTCTAATTTATAACTTAAACTCCATCACTGGTGTCAATGTTTAAGAAAAAACACAGTTATCAATATACATAGAAATGCCACCTTCAAGTTTCAAGCATTCACTGAGGGTCCTGGAATCTTTTCATTGGGAATAAAGTGGCTTGGGGTAGGGGGAGGTACTATTGTATTGAGGTAAGAAAACCTAAACTGTAACTGATTAATTGCTAGAAGCTGAATATGGCAAGTCTGAGAGTTAAAAATTCCAAGGGGTCAAAACTTGAGGAGACTCAGTACCTTTTCTAAGCTTTACTTTCAGAAAGTCCTATCAAGCTCTCAAAATGAAGACTGGAAAAAAATTCCCTGGTGTATCCAATAAGATGGACAAGGTAGCCATTCTGAAATATGTTCTTCAGGCATTCTATTCTTAGTAGGGCTGATCCTCAGAAACCACTGCCTAACCTACTAGGTTTTTTATTAGAACCTAACCAACTTGCAACTTCCCTGGTAGCTCATCTGCCAAAGAATCCAGCTGCAATGCAGGACACCCGGTTCAATTCATGGGTTGGAAAGATTCCCTGGAGAAGGAAAAGGATACCCACTCCAGTATTCTTGGGCTTCCCTGGTGACTCAGAAGGTAAAGAACACGCCCGCAATGTGGGAGAGAAGATCCCCTGAATCAACTTAACTTTCTCCAGTAGTTACATATGGTGGAGAAGGAAATGGCAACCCACTCCAGTACTCCTGCCTGGAAAATCCCATGGATGGAGGAGCCTCATACACTACAGTCTATGGGGTCGCAAAGAGTCAGACACGACTGAGTGACTTCATTTTCACTTTTCACTTTCATGTACTGGAGAAGGAAATGGGCCACCCATTCCAGTGTTCTTGCCTGGAGAATCCCAGGGACAGGGAGCCTGGTGGGCTGTCATCTATGGGGTCGCACAGAGTTGGACACGACTGAAGCAACTTAGCAGCAGCTACATGTGACTGTGAGACCATAAAGAAGGCTTGAGTGTTGAAGAATTATCTTAGCTGTTACTTGCATTAACTCATAATTTGTTCAATATAAGCAATAATATATTTACAAATTTTAGATTTGGGAAAATGAAAACAACAGTATCAATGATATAAAGGACCAGAAGGAGGAGTTATGAATAATTTATTACAAAGAACTTAAAACCACCCATATAACAATGAATGTATAGATTAGTTACAAAGGTATACTGCACACAGTAAGGCAACCACCAAAAAAGTTTAAAAAAAAAAAAGTTTTAAAAAAAGATATGAATGGTATGCTAAAACAGGAGAAAAATGGGAATCACTAAAACCACAAAAGGTGGAAGGAACATGGAACACAAATATAAGGACAAAAGCAATGAACAGAAAAGAGTAACAAATATGGAAGGCATTTATCCAACTATTTCAATAATCATGTTAAAACATCAATGGTCTAAATACACTAAATAAAAGGCAAAGATTGAGTTTATCAAAAAGCAAAATTGAGGAACTTCCCTAGTGGTTCAATGGTTAAAAATCAGCCCTGCTAAGTACGGAACTCAGGTTCAATGCCTGGTCAGGGAATGAAGATCCCACATGCTGTAGGGCAATTAAGCCTGTGAGCCAAAAACTACTGAGTCTGTGCACTACAATGAAATATCCCACAGAATGCAACAAACAATCCATGTGCTGCAACTAAGACCTAATGCAGCTAAAGAAACAAATATTTAAAAAAGAAAATTCAACTTTAGACTGCATTTGCCAAAGACAAACATAAAGTTCAAGGAAAAAAGATACAGAAACAGACCCATAGCAAGCAAATCAGCTGATCTTTGGCAAACGGACAAAAACACAAAAATAATAACAATGGTGAAAAGAAAGGCTTACAACATATAATGTTGCAGCAAATGAACAGCCACATGAAAAAACAAAAAAGAATTCAGAACCTAGACTGTAACCCTCACCAATAACTCAAAATGGATCAGACTTAAATGCAAAATATAAAACTGTAATCCTCTCAGAAGATAAAATAACAGAATATCTAGGTGACCTTGGGTTTGATGCTACTAACTTCAGATATAACACCAAAGGCAGTAAAACAAGCTGGACTTCACTAAAATTAGTGATTTCTGTCGCATGAAAGAAACTGTCATGAGAATGAGAAGGCAAGTTACTAGGACAGAGAATGGGAGAAAATATTTGCAAAATAAAGCACAGCTATCCAAAACATAAAAATGAAAGAAAGTGAAAGTGAAGTCGCTTGGTCATGTCCGAGTCTTTGCAGCCCCATAGACTGTAGTGTACCAGGCTCCTCCATCCATGGGATTTTCCAGGGAAGATTATAGAGTGGGTTGCCATTACCTTCTCCAGTGGATCTTCCCGACCCAGGGATCGAAGCCAGGTCTCCCACATTGTAGGCAGACGCTTTACCGTCTGTGTCACCAGGGACTCCTCAAATTCAACAGTAAGAAAACAACCTGATACAAAAATAGGCAAAAGACCTGAAGAAACACCTCATCAAAAAGGAATAACAAGTAGTAACAAACCACTGGAAAAGATGTTTAACATCACAAGTCACTAAGGAATTATAAACTAAAACAACGAGATACCAAAATATACACATTTGAATAGGCAAAATCTACAATCTTGACAAAGCCAAATGCTAGTACAGCCTCTTATAAAACCATCTGGCAGCCCTGTTTTGCTTTTTACAAACCTAAGCATATTTTTATTATACAATCCAGCAATTACACTCCTTAGTGTTTATTCAAACAAGCTGAAAAATGTAGGTCCATACAAAAATCCCACTGTTGTTTAGTCATAATTTTACTTGTAATTGCCAAAACTTGGAAGCAACCAAGCTGTCCCTCAGTAAATGAACAGATAAAATCTGTGGAACACCCAGACAATGGAATGTTTCACAGTGATTTTTTAAAAAACAGCTACTAAGCTATAAGAAGACAAAGAACTTAAAATGCATATAAAAGTGAAAAGTTAATCTGAAAAGACTACACACTGCATGATTCCAACTATATCACATTCTGTAAAAGGCAAAACTATAGAGGCAAGTAAAAGACCAAGTGCACTTCCCTTGAGGCTCAGTGATTTAAAAAAAAAAAAATCCTCCTGCCAATACAGGAAACATAAGGAGACTTAGGTTCAATCCCTGGGTTGGGAAGATTCTCGGGGGAAGGGAATAGCTACCCACTCCTGTATTCCTGCCTGGAAAATCCCACGGACAGAGAACCTGAAGGACTACAGTTCACGGGGTCACAAAGAGTTGGACACAATTTGGCAATTAAATAAACACCATCAAAAGACCAAGTAGTCACCAGGGATTCAGAGAAGGGAGAGATGAAAAGGTCAAGCAGATTTTAGTGCAGTGAAAACTGTTTTATTATACTATACTAAGATATCTTTGTCAAAACTGACAGAATACAGAAAAGACCAAGTGAACCATAATGTAAACTATGGGGTTTGTGATAACGATTTATCTATATAGTTTCACTGATTATAATAAATGTACCACCTTTGGTAAATGAAGATTGAGGCAAGGAGTGGGAAGGTAGTATAAGCAGGATATAAAAAACTATACTTTCTGCTCAAGTCTGCCCTGACTCTAAAAGTCCATTAAAAACAAAAAGTGCAACAAAGAACAATTTTAAGTGGTAGTACTCCGGGGAATAATGAAAGACAATAACAAAAACAATGAATGCTGTTTAAAAAAGAATACAATAACCTTCCTTTCTCCTGGCAAAGTGGTATACCTATATTAATATGTGAGAGCTAGAGGTAGAAGAATTATTCGAGATAAAAAGAAATCTCTACACACATGAGATCTGAACGTAAAGATTAATGACTCAATTACCCCCTATCTTCCCGTCACTATTTTCAACATGAATGCATCTTATTGGTTCAAAATGCGTGTGGCTACAATTGATATAACACAGAAGAGTAGAATGATGAAATCCACAATCCCAGGGAGAGATAAACAGAGTTCTCAACCACTGAAAAAAAAAAAAAACCCAGCAGATTTCAAACTAAGTAAAACAAGGTTAGAGCTTCCCGGTGGCTCAGTGTTGAAGAGTCCTGTCAATGCAAGAAACAAGGGTTTGATCCCTGATCAGAAAGATCCCACATGCGGCAGAGCAACTAAGCCTGTATATCCCAGTTACCGAGCCTTTGCTTTTTAGACCCAGAATCTGCAACTACTGAGCCCATGTGTTGCAACTACTGAAGCACTCTAGAGCCTGTGCTCTGCAAGGAGAAGCCACCACAATGAGAAACCACCCTACCCCCCACTACAACTAGATGGCAGCCTTCACTTGCACCAAGTAGAGAAAAGCCCACACACCAATGAAGATCCAACATGGCCAAAAATAAAATTATATAAAGAAATAAGATTATATACTGAACAGAATATATTGAACAGAATACCTATACTGAACAGAATATACTGAGGAAACTGCATTTAACTGACATGTACAATGCATGCTACAACATAAGAGACAGCTGTTTTTAAGAAGCAGAAACTGAAATTGACCACATGTTCGGGGGGGGGGGGGTGCCCCACAGGGATGTGTCTCTCACTGTCTCTCTCTCTGTTCTATCTGACTCTCTGTGACCTCACAGACTGTAGCCTGTCAGGCTCCTCTGTCCATGGGATTTTTTCAAGCAACTGAATACTGGAATGGATGCTATTTCTTACTCCAGGAGATCTTTAGCAACATTTCAACCCTCAATAAATTTCCAAGTGAGACACCAGAGAATAGACTCTCCACCCACAAAGGAATTAATTTACAAACCAAGACAAAAACTACCCAGAAAATCTCTAACTGCTTGCAAATGAAGCGTCATGCTTATAAAGAATTCATTACAAACAGAAATCACCACACAAATTTTAAAACATTAACTAAACAACAGTAAATGCAAACATACATCAAAAGTCATGGGATATGGTGTAGCAAAAATTTATAGTACAAAATACATGTTTTAGAGAACAGAAAAACTGAAATAAAAGCGGAACGATCACCTTATCTAAACTAGAAAGTTCACTTACCTAAACTAGAAAACGAACAACAAATTAAACCCTAAGAAAGCAAAAGGAATGACTATTAAAATTTAAAAATAAATAAGTGGGAGGAGAAAAATGAAAGTCAATACTTTTGCAAAACTCTTGCAAAATTCAATGAAATGCATTAACCTCTTAAGACAATAAATACATTACCATTATTAGATATCAGAATCAAAGAATTAGTTAATGAAGGTTTTAATACATTAATCACATGCAAATTCTTCCAGAGAAAAGGGGGGAAAAAAATTTTGTCAGCCAGCACAAAACTCTGATAACTAAAATCTGTATTAAACTCTTTACTAATATTATTTCCTCTATGGTTATTTTAAAAATATGGAATCTGAAGATTAAACATTCTATTACGTAGTCAGAGGTATAAGGTAAACGTGAGTACAAAGATGAGACATGAACATAAACAGCTGACTTGAGTCTATGTTGATAGCTAAAGGAGAAATGACTGATTTAACACTTTTGCCCTCACATTCATACAGAGCCTTATGTTTAAAAAAAAAGGTACATTCTCAAGCATATGTAAAGTAGGTTTCCTGTTACTAAAAGCCTCAGTGACTTATTTTAAGTATAACTTAAAATGAAAATAGTTTTTTATGATTACTTAACAAATTACTCAGGATATCTGTCATTGTTTACTAATTCAAAGCACCCAAAACAAAACAGCCTTCATGTCCTACCTGATTCTGGAAGGGGGGCTGAGACTGTCCATCAGGAGCCTGGCCCTGGCTGTCATTCCCTCCTACTGGAGAGCCACGAGTAGTGGCTGTCATACTCAACACAGAAAAGATTTTTGCTATTTTGTCTGTTTATTTAGTTGTCGAAAGAGAAGAAATTACAGTTCACTTATAGGAGATGAAGCACCAGGATATATCAGCCTTAAATATTTCCAATTCAAGGACAGACCATTCTTGCAGAGACCATTTCATTACCTAAAAGTAGAGGGAACAAAAGGTATACTTGTTTAAAATATTAAAAAATTATTCATAAATAATGAATCATTCTAATTTTAACATATATATTGTTAACATCACCAACCTCTACAATCAGTAATAGATGACTGTAAAAATGAGATACAGAAGTAAAAGATAAACTTTTATAAATATTGTTATTCAATAAATTTACATAAAGCCTTTATATGTAATATTCCAGAAAAAAATGCAAAGTTCTTAGTTAACATTTTTTACTTACAAAAGAATCCAGAGAATGATCAGTTTTTGCCTTAAACATACTGCAAAAATATAAACACTTAAAGGTATACTGCTCTTAAGTAAATAAAATGAAAAGCCAAGTTAACAGAGAATGTGATATCTAAGGTTAGCAGAGCAAGAAAATTAATTTAAAAAACACCTGAAGTACTCATACAGATTACATAAACAAACATATACATACATATTTCCACAAGGTCACTGGAAGATCAGAATCTTTCACCTAATGCCTTTCAATACTCAAGACACTCTCATTCAAATTTTATATAGATCATTTTTAAAACCTGGAGAAATTCTATCATCTTTTGAGAACTATTACTAACAAAAATTAAATAATTTTTTTCTTACATCTCAAAAAAAAATGAACTCTCTATCCTTCTTTATGTGGACTTCTAATCCCACTGTGTATGCGCCACATGTAAAAGGGCCTTGACCTTAGATTCAGCTGCCCCATTTCTCTTGGTCAAAAATGTGCTTAAATATCCCCTACTGAAAATCACAAATATCTGTCCTTTTGCACACATTTCTTGAAAAAATGTTAGTGTCATTCTGGTTTCTCATCATGTGTTCAAAATTATTTTTAAGGCTACGCACTTAAGGAAGTGTCGTGGCCGGCTCTGAAAAGAAAGCAGTTTGTCTAAAACTGCAGTCAAAATTTTATGTATACGAGTGTTTGGGGGAGGAAAACATAGAGGACACCTGTTCCAGGACCAAGACCCCACTTAGCTTTCCCTAACTCTGAGGTTACACAGATTTTGTGATATTTGCTCTATCAATTAGAAACCCAAAGGTCTAAGAAATTAAGTACTTTAACCAAAACACAAATAAGAAGTTTGTGGAAAAGGACAAAGCACAGGTAAAGCACATGTAAGAAAGTATACAAGCCTAGAATTAATCCTATTTCTCTTTAAAACAATACTATTTCCTGACATGGGGGAGCGGTCCTACTTAAAATTTTTCTTCACACATTTTTCCCTTGTTTTGTATTTTCTTTGACATTTGAGGTTACCTGAACTAAAGCATCTTAAAACTGTACTACTCTGCCATTTTATATCTGCCCATACCCCTCTATCTAGAGACACATCTTAAGTAACCTAGCAAAAGGAATAAGTCATTCACAACAGAAGAGTATCAATCAGTGCAAAGGGAAAGAAAGTGGCAATGCAATCTCCCTCCCCTCAAATAAAATACCTTTCTCCCAGATCAGAACTATTATTTCTTGCAAAGTCTCAGGGCTTTGTCTAGGTAGCAATTCAACACTACAAAGACATTACATCCTAAAACACTAAAGAACAATTTAGCTATTATTCCAATCACTTAAAATGAACTGAATTCAAAACAGCAATGTTAGATTTCCTTTAGATCACAGCATTTTCCCTCATATTCAAACTTCGGTATTTTCAGGACAAGAAAAGTATCACTTTTCTTCAGTTAAAAGTTAATACTAGAAGAGTGACATCAGCTAAAGGACAGCTACAGGCTCTGGTTCTCCCATATAGACAGTAAGTTAACAGCAATATGTGGACCAAAACACAATTCTGATACAGCTAGAAACTGGTTAATATAGAGCTTCCAGACTCAGGAGAGTTATTAAATAATAGAACAGAGAACTGTGAGGCGCTTAAGATTTCACCGAGTTTTATTTACACTGGCTCATTCCCCAACCCAATGCAGCTCAAAGTAAAAGAGAGAAATACTACCCGATTCTTGGCTCCAACTGATGCCTCTCCCAGGACAGAAGTAATGGAAGTGGAACTTCGGTCCAGATTTCTGGCTTTCCTAGGGATTTCCAAGTAGCCTGACAGAGGCATTAGGAGAAAAGCACCCCAAAGTCAATAACATGAATGCCTAAGAAGGTCTGAGAGATCCTCCATCTAGGTGGCCTGACTGGTGATGGTTTCCCTCTGCACAATCAGTAAAGTCTGCAACTCTGGCTGTTCTCACCAACGAACCCTAATTCAACAACAAAAAATCATAAAGCACACCAAAAAATAGAGAAATAAGGCCTGATCAAAGGAATAGACAACCAACCCTGTAGAATGTTTTTCAAATATCTTAAAACTGCAGAACGACCTGAAAGAGAACACAGATAAACAAAACCAGAAAATACACAAAGAGATAATTTCAACAAAGAACTCCAAAACTCACACTAGACACTCATGCCTAGACACCTAACAATCAGAAGTCAGACTAAAAGAAAATCTCAAAAGGACTAAGAGAAAAATGACTTGTCACATACAAAGGCTTGTCATACTTGTCACATACCTATAAATGATTATTAAAAATTTCCCTAGCAAAACTTTGCAGGTTACAAGAATGATGGTATAGTCAAAATGCTGAAAAGAATTTTATCAAATGTTTATCTCCAGAAATTGAGATTATTATGTACTTTTCCCCCTTACCCTATTAGCTTCCTTACATTGATGAATTTTTGTACACTGAACGACACCTATACTCCAGGAATAACTCACTTAATCACTGTGTATAATCCTTCTAATATGCTGTTGAATTCATTTTGTTAGTATTTTGTTGTTTACCTTGCATCACTGTGTACAAGGAATACTGGTCTATAGGTGTCTTTTAGTCTGTAGGTTTCTTCAGTCTTCGGCTGAAGCAGCAGCCTAATGCTGGACTCAAATAGCAAACATTTCCTCCTCTTCAATTTCAGAACGTTGCTAGAAAGGTATTATTTAAATATTTAACATTCAAACACATATCACTTGAATGTTTGAAAGAATTTACAAGTAATACCATCCAGTTCAGTGCTTTTCTTTGTTCAAAGATTTTTGATTACTGATGACATCTTCTTAGTAGTTTTATGTCTATGCAATGATTTGATCCTGATAGGTTTTAATGTTTCTAGCTATTTCTCCGCATCTTCTAGTTTACTTAATTTGGTGATGTATATAACAGTACATACTATTTTCTTAGAAATCAACATATTTTGGCATATGTGTTGTAAGTGTTATATCTCCAGTTTCATTTCTATTTTCAGTAATTTCAGTCTTCTCTTTATTATCACTCCCATTTGTCAATTTTACTGACTTCTTCAAAGACCAGTTTGGTTTCACTGATTTCCTCTGTTTTAGTTCTATTCTTCATCTCTGTACTATCTTTATTATTTCCTTCCTCTTGCTAACTGTGGGGTAAGTTCTTTTTCTAGTACCTTAATTCATCAACTAAGGCTGTTATTTAAGATCTTTTCTTAATATATTTTAACAACAAGGAACGAGAATATTGATGCAAAAATTCCTGATGAATGCTGATGCAAAAATCCTCGCCAAAATACTCTACTATCAAATCAAATTCAACAGCACCTATGTTTTAAACACTACAAGAAGGATTTTCAAATAATGTAATACCCCACAGTAAATGAATAAAGGGAGAAATACTGATGATCATCTCAACTGATGGAGAAAAAGCATTAGACAAAACTGAACATCCTCTTATGATAAATAATAAAGAAAAGGAAACCCAACATAAGAAGCCAAATGTGAAAAATCCACAGCAAAAATCGTAATACTGAAGATTTCTAAGAATAGGAACTGGCAATGCTATTTCACCACTCCTATTTAATATAGATTCGTAACTCTGAGTCAGGGTATTTAGGTAAGAAAAAACAAAAGGGGTCACAATCAAAAAAGGAAGATAAATTATGCCTGCAGGAAATTACCTAATCTCATACATAAATGTTGCTATTACTGAACCGTATGCAAAACACTAAAGCTTCCATAATATAAAAACTATTAGGAATTAATGGTTTCACTAAAGTTTCAAGATACAAAAGTCAACACCCTAAAAACCAGTTCACTAACAATAAAAAAATCCAAAAAGGAAATTAAGAAAATAATTCTATTTGTTATAACATTAAAAAAGAATACTTAAAAATAAACTTAACCAAAGAAAAAAGGTTCCAGGTACCATGAAAAACTACATTTCTGAAAGAAATCAAAGAAACTATTAATAAATGGAAAGAGAACCCATGTCACATATTAGGGTACTTATTAATATCAAATCTAGGTACAGCAGATAAGAATCTGCCTACCACTGCACAGGGCATGGGTCTGATCCCTGGCCTAGGAAGATTTCAAATACATGTCAGCTACGGAGCCACTAAGCCTGTGCACATCTTCTGAGTCTGTGCGTTACAGCCTTCTGATGCAACTACTGAAGCCTGTGAACCCAGAGCCCATGCTCCAAAACAAGAAAAGCCACCACAATGAGATGCACACAACCACAGTGAAGAGCAGCCCTTGTCTGAGTCAACTAGAGAAAGCGTGCATGCAGCAACAAAAACTCAACGTAGCCAAAAATAAATAAATAATTAAAAAAACAATGTCAATCTAGGGACTTCCCTGGTGGTCTAGTGGCAAGACTGTGTTCCCAGTGCAAGGTCCCAGGTTCCTTCCCTGGTCAGGGTGCTAGATCCCACATGCCCCAGCTAAGACTCTGCAGGCTACAACTAAAAAAAAGCTCCCAATATGCTGCAACTAAGAGCCAATGCAGCCAACTAAATAAATAATTTTAAATTGCTTTTAAAATTTAGAAGATGTCAACCTGTAGAATCAATGCAATCCCAATCAATATACCGAGAATTTTTGTACAATAACATTAATCATAAAATTCAAATGTAATCTCAAGTCAACTCAGTTAAAACAATCTCGAAAAAGAACAAAGCTGAAGGTGTCAAACTTCCTGATTCAAAACAAACTACAGGGCTTATGGTTCAAGATGGTGGAGCAGAAGCAAGTACACTCATCTCCTCCTGCAAGAGCAACAAAATCACAATGAACTGTTTAACAACATGGACAGAAGGACACTGGAACCCACCAAAAAAAGATACCCAATGTCCAAAGACAAAGAAGTCGCAGTGAGACAGCAGGAGGGGCACATAAATGGTGAATTCAAATACCATCCCACCAGGTGGGTGACCCACAAGCTGGACAGCAATAATACCAAAAAAAGTTCTCCCACTGTTATGAAGGTTCTGAACTCCACATCAGGCTGCCCAGCCTGGGACCTGACAAAAGGACTGGGAATTCCCAGGGAATTTGATCTTTAAGGCCAGTGGGATTTGATAAAAAGACTTCCACAGGACTGAGGCAACCAGAGACTCCAATCTTGGAGGATACAAAATCTTGAGTGCACCAAGACCCAGAGAAAAGGAGCAGTGACTCCACAGGAGGCTGAACCAAAACCACCTGCTAGTGCTGCAAAAACTCCGGAGAAGGCGTGGGTCGGCAGGGGCTCACACAGGAACGGCAAGGAAGGAATCTTCCCCTTAGCATAAACCCACTTGGAGTTCATCATTAACCCTACCATAGAGCCCCCAGTCGCCCCAGGGCTGGGTCACCTCAGGCCAAACGACTAGCAGGGAGGGAGTGCAACCTCATCCATCAGTAGATAACTGGACTGAGGCTTTAGTGAGCAAGGCCCTCCCACAAAAGCAAGACCCAGATTTTCACACCACCAGTCCCTCTCATTTAGGAATCAGTGAACTAAAACGGACCAGAATGGGAAAATTTAATTCAGATGATCATTACATCTATTATGTGGGTAGAAATACCTTAGAAGAAATGGAGAAGTCTTCATAGCCAACAAAAAGTTAAAAGTGCAGTACTAGGGTGCAATATCAAAAATGAAATAATGATCTCTATTCATTTCCAAATTAAATGTAATTCAACTCACATTCAATATCACAATAATCCAAGTCTATGCCCCAAGCATTAATGCTGAACAAGCTGAAGTTGAACAGTTCTAGGAACACCTACAAGACCTTCTAGAACTAACACCCAAAAAAAATGCCCTTTTCATCACAGGGGACTAGAACACAAAAGTAGGAAGTCAAGAGATAGCTGGAATAACAGGCAAGTTTAGCCTTGGAGTACAAAATGAAGAAGGGCAAAGACTAACAGAGTTTTGTCACGAGAACGCACTGGTCATAGCAAATACCCACTTCCAACAACACAAGAGAAAACTCTACACAGGGACATCACCAGATGGCCAACACCAAAACCAGACTGATTATATTCTTTGGAGCCGAAGATGGAGAAGCTCTATACAGTCAGCAAAAACAAGGCCAGGAGCTGACTGTGGCTCAGATCATGAACTCCTTACTACCAAATTCAGTAGACCAATCAGATATGATCTACCTAAGCCAAATCCCTTATGATTATACAGTGGAAGTGACAAGTAGATTCAACAGATTAGATCTGACAGATTAAGTGTACGAAGCACTACAGATGGAGGTTCATGACACTGCAGAGGAGGCAGTGATGAAGACCATCCCCAAGAAAAAGAAATGCACCAATGCAAAATGGTTCTCGGAGACGGCCTTACAAATAGCTGAGAGAAGAAGAGAAGCTAAAGCCAAAGAAGAAAAGGTAAGATATACCCATCTGAATGCTGAGTTCCAGAGAACAGCAAAGAGAGATCTGAAAGCCTTCTTCAGTGATCAATGCAAAGAAATAGAGGAAAATAAGAGAATGGGAAAGACTAGAGATCTCTCCAAGAAACTGAGAGATGCCAAAGGAACATTTCATGCAAAGATGGGCACAATGAAGGACAGAAACAGCATGGACCTAAACAGCAGCAGAAGATATTAAAAAGAGGTGGCAAAAATACACAGAAGTATACAAAAAATAACTTAACAACCCAGATAACCATGATGGTATGTATCATCACTCACTTAGAGCCAGACATCCTGGAATGTGAAGTCAAGTGGGCCATAGGAAGCACCACTACAGAGAGAGCTAGTGGAGGTGATGGAATTCCAGGTGAGCTATTTCAGGTCCTAAAAGATGATGCTGTTAAAGGGCTGCCTTCAGTAAACCAGCAAATTTGAAAACTCAGCAGGGCCACAAGACTGGAAAAGGTCAGTTTTTGTTCCAATCCCAAAGAACGGCAAGGCCATCACACAATTGCATTCATCTCTCACGCTAGCAAAGTAATGCTCAAGCCAGGCTTCAACAGTACATGAACCAAGAACTTCCAGATGTCCAAGCTAGATTTAGAAAAGGTAGAGGGATCAAAGATCAAATTGCCAACATCCTCTGGATCATCGAAAAAGCGAGAGTTCCAGAAAAACATCTACTTCTGCTTTACTGACTATGCCAAAGCTTCTGACTATGTGGATCACAACAAACTGTGGAACATTTTTAAAGAGATGGGAATACCAGAAACCAGCTTACCTGCCTCCTGAGACATCTGTATGCAGGTCAAGAAGCAACAGTTAGAACCAGACATGGAACAACGAACTGGTTCAAAACTGGAAAAGGACTACATCAAGGCCATGTATTCTCATCCTGTCTATGTAACTTATATGCACAGTATGTAATGCAAAATGCCGGGCTGGATGAAACACAAGCTGAAATTACGACTAACAGGAGAAATGTCAATAACCTCACATATGCAGATGACACTACCCGTATGGCAGAAAGCAAAGAAGACCTAAAGAGCCTCTTGATGAAAGGGAAAGAGGAGAATGAAAACGTTGAGTTAAAACTCAATATTCAAAAAAAGAAGATCATGGCATCCAGTTTCTTCATTTCATGGCAAACAGATAGGGAAACAATGGAAACAGTGAGAGACTTTATTTTCTTGGGCTCCAAAATCACAGCAGATGGTGACTACAGCCATGAAATTAAAAGACACTTGCTCCTTAAAAGAAAAGCTATGACCAACCTAGACAGCATTTTAAAAAGCAGAGACATAGTGGCTGTACTAGTTTGCATTCCCACCAACAGTGTAAGAGGGTTCCCTTTTCTCCACAGCCTCTCCAGCATTTATTGCTTGTAGACTTTTGGATAGCAGCCATCCTGACTGGTGTGTAATGGTACCTCATTGTGGTTTTGATTTGCATTTCTCTGATAATGATTGATGTTGAGCATCTTTTCATGTGTTTGTTAGCCATCTGTATGTCTTCTTTGGAGAAATGTCTGTTTAGTTCTTTGGCCCATTTTTTGATTGGGTCATTTATTTTTCTGGAATTGAGCTGCAGGAGTTGCTTGTATATTTTTGAGATTAATCCTTTGTCTGTTTCTTCATTTGCTATTATTTTCTCCCAATCTGACGGCTGTCTTTTCACCTTACTTATAGTTTCTTTTGGAAAACAGTGTGGAGATTCCTTAAAAAACTGGAAATAGAACGCCCATATGACCCAGCAATACCACTTCTGGCATACACACTGAGGAAACCAGATCTGAAAGAGACACGTGCACCCCAATGTTCATCGCAGCACTGTTTATAATAGCCAGGACATGGAAGCAACCTAGATGCCCATCAGCAGATGAATGGATAAGGAAGCTGTGGTACATATACACCATGGAATATTACTCAGCCATTAAAAAGAATTCATTTGAATCAGTTCTAATGAGATGGATGAAACTGGAGCCCCTTATACAGAGTGAAGTAAGCCAGAAAGATAAAGAACATTACAGCATACTAACACATATATATGGAATTTAGAAAGATGGTAACGATAACCTATATGCAAAACAGAAAAAGAGACACAGAAATACAGAACAGACTTTTGAACTCTGTGGGAGAAGGTGAGGGTGGGATGTTCAAAAAACAGCATGTATACTATCTATGGTGAAACAGATCACCAGCCCAGGTGGATGCATGAGACAAGTGCTTGGGCCTGGTGCACTGGGAAGACCCAGAGGAATCGGGTGGAGAGGGAGATGGGAGGGGGGATCGGATGGGAATACGTGTAAATCTATGGCTGATTCATATCAAATGTATGACAAGACCCACTGAAATGTTGTGAAGTAATTAGCCCCAAACTAATAAAAAAAAAAAAAAAAAAAAAAAAAAAGCAGAGACATAACTTTGCCAACAAAGGTCCACTGAGACAAAGCTACGGTCTTTCCAGTAGTCATGCACAGATGTGGGAGCTGCACTACAGAAAAGAGGAGAGTGGAAGAATTGAGGCTTTTCAATTGTGGTGTTGGAAAAGACTCTTGAGTCCCTCGTATTGCAGGAGATCAAATCAGTCAATCCTAAAGGAAATCAGTCCTGGATATTCACTGCAAAGACAGATGCTGAAGCTGAAACTCCAACTTTAGTCACTTGATGGGAAGAACTGACTTGAATGCTATGAAAGATTGAAGGCAGGAGGAGATACAGACAACAGAGGATAAGATGGTTGTATGGAATCACCAACTCAATGGACCTGAGTTTGAGCAAGCTCTAGGAGTTGATGATGGACAGGGAAGCCTGGCATGTTGCAGTCCACCGGGTCACAAAGAGTTGAACACGACTGGGCAACTGAATTGATTTACACAGTGGAATTCTATTCAGCCTGAGAAAAAGTAAATTCTGGCATATGTGGCAACATAGATAAGCCCTGAGGACACTATGTCAAGGGGAATACGCTAATCACAAAAGGAAGAATAATGTAGGATTCCACTTGAAGTATGTAATCAAATTCATAGAGAGAGAAAGTAGAAAAGTAGTTGCAAGCAGCTGGGAGAAGAGGGCAATGAACATTGTTTAATGAGTTTCATTTCAGTTTTACAGGATGAATATAGTTCTGGAAATGAATGGTGTTAGTTGCATAACAATGTAAATGGACTTATTCTGACCTCTGTGAGGTGACACCTCATTGTACTTTAGATTTGCATTTCCCTAAAAATTAGTGATGTTGAGTATCTTTCCATGTGCCTCTTGGCTGTCTGAATGTCTCCTCTGGAGAAATGTCCATTTAGATCTTCCACCCACTTTTTTTTTTTTTTGAAGGTACACGCTTTAATTTTAAACTGGTTTGAGAATATTAATGTACAAAGTAGAAGCTAACGCACTGGAGTAGTAATACTGAAAATAACTGTGTCTACCCCGTAAATAATACACTCTCTGTATGGAGCAAATCTGGGTCTGGCAGGTCACAGGCAGTGTGGCCTGAGATTTCAAATCAAAGGAGGCACTTCAGGATTATCTTCAAAGTCGGGCTCTTCCTCACTTGGTATAATTTTGGGCTCAGCGCGCACTCTTCTGGGAGTGTGTTTTCTCTCCTGAACTATGTTAGCCACATCAGGGATGGAACGCTTGCTGGGATCCACTTCTAGTCTTTCCATTTGCTGGCTTCTCTGGCTTGTCTGCCCTCTGCTGCTGTCCGGCGTGCTTTTCACGGGCTTCGACGTTCGTTGACAGCCTATGATTACTTCGCCCACCTTGGGCATGCAGACGACCAGGTGCCCTGTGGTCTGAGACCTTTTAGCAAAACTGCTGTCAGGTTTGACTTCTGCAGGGAGGACGAGCTGAAACGGCTTTCCCTTGACCATCACTCGCACATAAGTTGGCTGTACGTAAACATCGATTAAAGAGGTGTCCATATACCTATACACGGCCAAGTCCAGGACGATCTGGTTACGCTTTTCATCATCTTTCAAAGTGAAGTCAAGTTTGGGTTCATTCACGTTCAGGGCTCTCCCGTCCTCAGTGACCAACATCCTCGGTGGCTTCACTTTCTTCTTCCTTTCACTTAATCTTTCTTGGTCTCTCCGTTGTTTTTCCATATGTCTCAGAGTTTCCAATCTAGATTCAGGAGTGTACAAAGAGGGCTTATTCCAGAATTCCAGGTCGTCTTCTCTGTCATCTAATTTATTTTCCTTACATTGCCCTTCTTGTATTTCTGGTGCCTGGATATAGTCTTTACTCTCTTCAGAAGATGGGAGGGGAGCACCGATGTCCATGTCCCAGTGTCCATCAGAGGCGGTGTGACTTCTCTCCATCTCGCCTTTGTTTTCCTCCTCCTGGAGTTTCCTCCGAGCCTCTTCCTTGTCCTCGGCTCGCTTAAGACAGTAAGCTTTCTCCTGCTCTCTGATTCGTTGTTCAACTGCTGCGAAGTTCTGCAACGCCTGAATCCTTTCTGAACGCTCGATTTCTTTACCATCCACCCACTTTAGCTGCTGAAGAGTTGCCACCACGAACTGTCTGTAGCCATCAAAGTCAGCACAGGGGTTTCCCATGAGGAACAGCTCCTTCAGGTGGATGTTGCCTTGAAGGGTTTTAACACTGCTCAGCTCCCAGATGAAATTCACCGTCAGGTCAAGCTTTGTCAGCCCTTCACAGCCTTCTAGATTTTCAATTTTTTCAATGTTGTTTAAAGCCAAATTCAAATATTCAAGTTTCTTGAGTTTGCTAACATTTTCGATTTTTCCAATGAGGTTATTTTGAAGATAGAGGATTTTTAAATCCCGGCACCACTTGTCAATATGCTCCAGTCTTTCTATTTCTTGCTGGTGCAAGGAGAGTTCCTCCAGGGAAAAAATTACACAGTCATTGTGCTCGGCATTCCGTCTAATGAGATCTTCTGTGATCCGTCCCATGTCGCCCTTCGAGGGTGGCGGGCCCGGGAAACTCCACCAGGACCCGCCAGGACTCCCCGGCCTCCCACCCACTTTTTGATTGGGTTGTTTGTTTTAATACTGAGCTGCATAAGCTGCTTGTATTTTGGACAGAAATCTTTTGTCAGTTGCTTTGTTTGCATATATTTTCAAGTATTTGCAAATGGGTCTTTTTCCCATTCTGAGAGTTGTCTTTTCATATCATTTATCGTTTCTTTTCTGTGTAGAAGCTTTTAATTAGGTCTCATTTGTTTATGTTTTTATTTTCATTACTCTAGGAGGTGGGTCAAAAAAGATCTCGCCAAGGTTTGTGTCAAAGAGTGTTTTTCCCGTTTGCCTCTAAGAATTTTACACCAGCCTTACATTTAGGTCTTTAATCCAGTTTATTTTTGTGTGGCTGGGGAGTATTCTAATTTCATTCTGTTACATGCAGCTGGTCCAGTTTTCTAAGCACCACTTACTGAAGAGACTGTCTTGTCTTCATTGTATATTCTTGTCTCCTTGTTATAGATTAGGTAAGCAGAGGTGTGAGGATTTATCTCTAGGCTTTCCATCCTGTACCATATATCTGTATTTCTATTCTTGTGCTAGTACTGTACTGTCTTGATTACTGTAGCTTTGTGGTATAACATTACTAAACTGCATAACCGAAACAGGAAAATGGTAAATTTTCTTCTGCATGTTTTAATTTAAATAATAAATACATAATCTGGATTTAGCAGATGCAAGCATTATGAAATATGAAAGCTCAAGCTATATTTATCCTTCCCAATGCTACCTAAACCTTACTCCTCTTGCACATCATTTTGCAACAGTAAGCATTAATATAAACTATCTTGTACTAATGTAAAACATAAGTGAGTTAAATGTTTAAGGGCATATAAAATAATAGTTTATTCTGTGCTATAATTCAGTGGCTTTATAAGCCCTATGTAAATTAAAGCAAAGTACAAAAATACTTACTTCTAAATTACTATATAAATTTTAATAAAGGTATTTAAAATGAATTGCTACAGTACTTTTAGTAAGATTAAAGGCATATCTGTAAGACTTGTAGTCTGAAAGAAAATCTTCAACAAAGCAGCAATTCCCTGGTCTTTTTTTCTGCTGCCATGTATGATAAGCCTCATACACAATGTACAGGCTTACTAACATATGTCTATAGTCACAGAGATGCAATGCTAAAATGCAAACCTTTACTAAGAAGTGCAGTTTATATTGAACATTACATACAAATAAATGGTTTCTCTAGATGGTTATAAGACTAGATGCTAACAGTGGACAATTAATTAACCACCTAGAACTGAACCTAAAGTTTTTCCTCCTCTCAAAAAAACAAAAACATGAATGCGAATCCTATTTTCAGAAGAAAGAATTTGAATATAACTTTTAAGTAACATTTTTCCCATCAGTTTCTTTAAATTTTACTCTGGATGTTATTTCTGGGACTTTTAATCTGTACTCATTCTTTTTTACCCCTTTTATTTAATTCATTTTTTACAATGTTGTGCTGGTTACAATGTGGATCAGCCATGTTGCTGTTCAGCTGCTAAGTCATGCCTGACTCTCTGGAACCTCAACGACTGTAGCATGCCAGGCTTCCTTCTTCGCTATCTCTGGAGTTTGCTTAAATTCATATCCATTCAGTCAGTGATTCTATACATATATCCCGTCCCTCATGAATCTTCCTCCCCTCCCACCATACTACTCCTCTAGGTCACCAAAGTGCAACTGGTTGAGCTCCCTGTTTACAGCTGCCTCCCACCAGTTATCTATATTACAAATGACAATGTATATATTGCAATGCTACTCTCCCAATTCATCTCACTCTCTCTTTCTCCATCTTTGAACTCAAATGGTTGCTTTGTGAGAGGTATCCTTCACAAGTCTCATCAACTTCCCTTATACTCAGCTCTCGAAGCCTGTTGCATTGCACTTCCTGTTTTGAGCATCTATATGACTATCCCTCTCTAAGATGATAGGACAAACTACATTAACGATGACAGTGGCTTTCTTTTGTTCAGCATGAACTCCAAGAAGCCTGTCAAATGAGCTATGTCAAATGTTCCACCAATCTAGCAACCACTATCAAAATTTCACAAAGAAACGCTGAAAATCACTGACTCCCAATCTTTGTACGTCCTTTGCAACTGTATCCACTAATTGATGCTAAGAAACTCCTCACCACAAATCTCCAGAATCTTCTCATATACTAATTAAAAACCATCTCTGAATCACTTTTCACTCATTTCTTACCTCAAAATCTAGAAATTTAGGGATCTGTAATGGCTACCAAAATAGAACGTTAAATCAGTTACCTTTATTTAGTCCCCATACACAGAATACCAAAATGATAGCTTTATTCTCCTTACTGAACTACTTATCACACACTACTGGTAAGAATTAAAAACTGGTAGTCCATCATTTTAGAAGACAATTTCACAGTTTCTTACTAAAGTAAAAATAGGTTTGCCATACAACCCAGCAATCATACAACCAAACAACCAAACAAAAACTTACCTCCTAACAAAAACCTGCACATAAACATTTCGAGCAGCTCTATTCACATTGACCAAAAACTGGTAGCAACCAAAATGTCCTTCCAAAAAGTTAACGACTACAGCACCAAAAAACAGTGGAATATTATTCATAGATAAAAGACACGGCACACTAAGCAATAAAAAGACACGGCAAAATCTCAAATCCATCTGTTGTAAAGTGGTTTCTTTAATCAGTTTGAAAAGACAACATTCTGGAACATTCTAAGTAACATTCTGAAAAATGCACTACTACAGAGACTAGCAAAATTGACTGTGGCTGCTAAGTATTCAGTGAGATGGAAGAGGAGATGAAGGAGTAGAGCACAGCATATTTTAAGGAACTGGAACTTTCCCATATGATATAACAATGAATGCATGACATTATAGATTTGCCCTAACCCATAGAGTTGTACAATATGGAGTGAACCCTAACATAAACTATGGCCCCTTGTTAATACTGATTATCAATACAGATTTATGCACTGCAACAAACATATTAAAGTAAGCTGTAAACAACAGAAGAGGGCAAATAGGAACTATTTTCTATGCAATTTTCCTGCAAACCTAAAACTCCCTTACAAAATAGCTATTAAAATTTTTTCCCCTTTGAAAATAATATATTTCCACTTTCTCAATAATATTCATTAACATGTAACTGGGTTTCAAATGGAACACTAAAAAAATTTTAATCTACAGTTTAAATCTAAAAATATGGTTAAAATTTTAAATTTAAAAATATTAGGAGATAACAGAGAAACTAAAACTTCATAAGGCTCTCAAAACCTTTTACAATGTTAAGGACATGAAACCAAAAAAGTGATACCTGCTAGCCTGTTAAGAAATCCAACATACCAAATAAGCAGCTTCTGCTAATTCTCTTTTAGTGATAAAAAATAAAGAATCAACATAAAATTTTACATGCAACTATTTACACCAAAATCTAATCAATTACTGCATGTCTCTACTCTTTTTATGAGAAAAAACTAAGATTTATCTTAATGTTACTTTACCTAACAGATTACTTTTTAGCACCATTAACATTCTTCACACTTAACAAAGGTATTCTCAGCATGGCAACCAACATTTTATCTGCTCTAGAACAGGAAGTAGCACTAGAGAGATCCTCAAGGCAAGAATTTGATGGCCGCTATTAATAGTCAGTCCTATGAGTAAGTCATCGCTCCAACTGTCTAAGCCTTCAGGTTGAAGACTGCTACCATAGCCAACACCCTGAGTACATTGTCTAGAGAGAGCCTGAATCAAAACTATCAATGGTGTTAAAGGAATAAATACAACTCAAGAGTTACATAAGATAAGATAGCAAACCGTCATAGCTCAGTTGGTAAAGAATCCGCCAGGAATGTAGGAGACCTGGGTTCAATCCCTGGGTTGGAAAGATGTTCTGGAGATCTACTGGATTGTCCTGGGTTGGGAAGTTCCCCAGGAGATCTACTGGAGATCCGATTCCAGTATTCCAGGACTGGATAGTCCATGAGGTAACAAAGAGTCAGAAACAACTGACTGACTGTCACTTCACTTTCAAGATTGCCAACAGTGAGTCTAAGTCTCTCTATTTCACTTGGCCATACCTCGAAGCATTTGGGATCTTAGTTTCCAGATAAGGAACCGAAAACCCATGTTCCCTACAGTGGAAGCTTGGAGACATAAACACTGGACCACCAGGGAAGTCTCTTAAGTCTCTCATTTTGAGGTTAAATAACTCACAAACTGGTTGAAGCCCTAGTACTGCAATCCAAGTCTCTTAACAGACAAAAGGATACTTATATTAACTACCAAACTCCCCCTTGACTAGTCACATATGCTGATCTCGAAATGGATAACTTCACTTCAGAAACTAAGAACTTCACTCAAGAGACATTACAGAAAAATTTCTGAATGGCATATACTATAGCTCTGTTTCTTTAGATTCTTTAGCATCCAGTAAATCAATAATATACTAATAATTCATTAACAATGTGATAAAGTAATTTAGATTATATAACAACAATCCCTGGGAGTCTACATAATCACTGTATAAATGTTAATAAGTAAAAATTCAGTTATTCAATAGTATTTAGCAAGTAAGAGAACATGCTACTACAAATGGCCTTAAATTTGATGAAATAAAATTGTTTTTAAGGCAGGACAGGAAGGAGATCAAACCTGTCAATTCTAAAAGAGATCAGCCCTGAATATCCACTGGAAGGATTGATGCTGAAATTCCAATACACCAAAGTATTGGAATACTTTGTAAACAGTAATGGAAAGAGCTGACTGACTGCAAAAGACTTTGATGCTGGAAAGATTAAGGGCCAGAGGAGAAGGGAATGACAGAGGATGAGATGGCTGGATGGTATCACTGGCTTAATGGACATGAGTTCAAGCAAACTACAGGAGACAGTGAAGACAGGAAGCCTGGTGTGCTGCAGTTCATGGGATCACAAAGAATTGTACACAACTTAACAACTGAGCAACAAAGGCAGGAAAGAAAATTTCTAAACACAAAATTCTCCCCATATTTTATGAGTCAGCACCTCCTCCCTCCCCTCTAGTTTGCATCTGTACTACACACTTACTAGATTCCCTCGGAAGACACCGAATGGCCCGAACACCCGGCGGGGGGGGGGAGGGCAATTTCTTCCTGGCACCAGTAAACTAATTCCTTAGCTGATAGTATTTCTTTCTCAATAGAGGTCACAATAACCCATCACTTGCCTTGCTGGCAATGTAAACTATCAATATATTACTTTGATGAGTTAACACAGGAGAGAAAAGGAAGATAAATCAGGGTTCTACTGAATGGTGCTATCTGTAGCACCATTAGTTGAAAGGAAGCCAGGAAAGCCTCCCATGATTCTCTTTCCACTAATGTAATTTCCACAAAGCCAGCACTGAGGATTACTAAACTAACCCTTTACCGACAACAATTCAATTTAAAGCAGTTTCTATGGCTCAGATAACACCCTCTCCCAACAAGGAATGGATATACCTGTGGACACTACTACATTAGTCTCCTCTAACTCTCAGCCCCTCTACCTCCAGCTCACAAGGTACAAGTCAACAACTCTAATAGCCCTCAAGCTATGGGAATGCAAACTTAATAGAACTATGATTCCAAACAACTCAGCAGACCAGGGCATCTCAGCACTACAAATACCAAACGACTCAGGGGGTTGGGGGATATTTTGTGAATTGCAAGATGCTTAACAACATCTCTGTTCTCTAACCATTGAACTTGCCAGCCAGTCCAAGTCAATTCCTCCCACCACTCAAATCATGACAATCAAAAGTACTACCAGGGCTTCTTGTAATGCAAGGGACAGTAGTTCTATCCCTGGTCTGGGAAAATCCCACAAGCTGCAGAACTAAGCTCAAGTGCCAAAAGAGAAGCCACTTTAATGAAAAGCCCATGCACCACAACCAGAGGATGTCCACATGCAACAAAGACCCAGGGCAGTAAAAAATGATAAAGTAACTTTTTAAAAAAGTATTTCTAGACATTGCACAACATCTAAAAAAAAGGCAAAAGCCCAAAGTGAAAACCACCACTATACTAAATTACATAAAAGTGAAAAATAAAAGTCAAGTAGCTCAGTCATGTCCAACTCTTGCAACCCCATGGATTGTAGCCTACCAGGCTTCTCCATCCATGGGATTTTCCAGGCAAGAATTCCGGAGTCGGTTGCCATTTCCTTCTCCAGGAGATCTTCCCAAGCCAGGGATTGAACCTGGGTCTCCCGCATTGTAGGCAAATACTTTACCATCTGAGCCACCAGGGAAGTCCTAAATTACATAAGCATTCAGATAATCATTTATTTTTATCCTGTTTCAATCAATTCATAGACATGCTATGAATAACAAACCTATCAATCACATATAAGAGATTATAATTATTTACAGAAAGGTCTGGGCAACTACCTCAAATAAAAAGAGGACACTACATTCAAATACAATAAATCAGCACAAAGACAGAAATATAGATCAATGGAACAGAATACAAAGCCCAGAGATAAATCCATGAACCTATGGACACCTTATCTTCGACAAAGGAGGCAAGGATATACAATGGAAAAAAGACAACCTCTTTAACAAGTGGTGCTGGGAAAGCTGGTCAACCACTTGTAAAAGAATGAAACCTAGAAACACTTATCTAACACCATACACAAATAAACTCAAAATGGATTAAGATCTAAACTGTAAACCACAAAACTATAAACTCCTGAGGAGAACATAGGCAAATACTCTCCACATAAACACAGCAGATCCTCCTTGACCCAGCTCAGAATATGTGGAAAAAAATAAAAGCAAAAAGAACAAATGGGACCTAAT
>NC_057419.1:12511979-12519267 GCF_019320065.1 Cervus canadensis
TTTGGGGGCTCCAAAATCCCTGCAGATGGTGACTGCAGCCATGAAATTAAAAGACGCTTACTCCTTGGAAGGAACGTTATCCCCCCCCCCCCCCGATAGTATATTAAAAAGCAGAGACATTACTTGGCCAACAAAGGTCCGTCTGGCCAAGGCTATGGTTTTTCCAGTGGTCATGTATGGATGTGAGAGTTGGACTGTGAAGAAGGCTGAGCACCGAAAAATTGGTGCTTTTGAACTGTGGTGTTGGAGAAGACTCTTGAGAATCCTTTGAACTACAAGGAGATCCAACCAGTCCATCCTAAAGCAGGTAAGTCCTGGGTATTCATTGGAAGGACTGATGCTGAAGCTGAAACTCCAATGCTTTGGCCACCTCATGAGAAGAGTTAACTCACTGGAAAAGACCCTGATGCTGGGAGGGATTGGGGGCAGGAGGAGAAGGGGCCAACAGAGGATGAGATGGCTGGATGGCATCACTGACTCGATGGACACGAGTCTGAGTAAACTTCGGGAATTAGTGATGGACAGGGAGGCCCGGCATGCTGCGATTCATGGGGTCGCAAAGAGTCGGACTGAGTGACTGAACTGAACTGGAGAACAAGAAAAATCCTCCCCCAAAAAAGAGAATGAAGTTGTAAAACTGTAAACCTTAAGTTTACATGGAAACACCTGAGTTAAAGTAAATGGCGTATAGGAAAGAATTTTTTGGTTATGTGTGAGGTTTTAAAAGCTGGAAACAGAAAGTTCTGTTAAAACTAACTTCATCATGGGTGTTTTAAGCAGTACAGTGAGAAGTTTAGGGGAGGAAGCAGCATCAGTATCCGACATAGAGACAAGGATTATGAATCTTCCAGGCATGAAGAACAGACAGTATATATCTAAACACTAAAACTTTAAGGAAACAGAGGCAAACGGGAAAATTTTTATTAAACTGAAATACACAGCAACTAACAAAAACTTTGATTCAAGGTAATACTCAAGTATTTACCAAAACAAAAATGATCATCACAGCATATACAGCAAAAACCGCAGACAATCTAAAAAGGGCATCAAGTGAAAGATTAACTACATCACAATACATTTATAAGATGGAGCATTAACAGGCCTGAATAATCCTACTTACAGATAACTTTTTAAATGACAACGTAAGTAGTAACTTGTACTTACAGTATTTTCATTTATTTTTAAAATTAAAAAGTGCACACTAAGAAATACCTAACTAATTATACAATTGTTTCTCCATGGTGCTATCAGAGATAAAATATTTGCACACAAACATTTTATTTGTCTGTCTTCTATTTCTCTTTTATGGGTCCCAAAACTTTTCACCCATCAACAATAAATGTAACTTTCATAGACACATGCACCCCAAATACACATGTGTACATAAGTGCTTAGAATAAAATGTAGGCTACACTGGAAATATACTCAAAGCCAAGGGCTCTCTGCATATCCTTTTAAGACCAGAAGCTTCAGCACCACCTGAGAACTTATCAGAAATGCAGAATCTCAAGAGTACCACTCTAGGCTAAAGTGAGTCACTGAGTCATGTCTGACTATTTGAGACTTCATGGACTAAACAGTCCATGGAATTCTCCAGGCCAGAACACTGGAATGGGTAGCCTTTCCCTTCTCCAGGGTATCTTCCCAACCCAGGGATCCAAACCACAAATTTTTCACATTGCACGGGGATTTTTTACCGGCTAAGCCACAAGGGAAGCCCAGCAACACTGAAGTGGACAGGCTATCCATTCTCCAGCAGATCTTCCTGACCCAGGAATCAAACCAGGGTCTTCCGCAGATTCTTTACAACTGAGCTGTCGTCTAAAAATCTAAGGACAGAGTACAACTGTGTATTTTTACAGGTAAATTTTTCTAGAATTTCCTAGAACACAAAGGACTACAATTTTAAGTTCCTGAAGAACTATGTCAAAAATGACAAAATTTCCTCACAATAAAAATATACTCTGGACTTCCCTGGTGGTCCGCTGGTTAAGACTATGCTCTCAATACAGGGAACCTGAGTTCAATCCCTGGTCAGGGAACTAGAACCCACGTGCTATAACTAGGGCTTATCACATCCATACAAATAGAATACTAAAATATATATATGTAAATATTCTGTTTACAAAATGCATGGGTCTTATGCCAAAGTGAAAACTAGCTTCATTTAGAAGTTCACAGTAACAGCTACCTAATGAAAATGTTAAGAAAAGAGAAAGATGATCAGTAACCTTACAGTCTTTAAAGGGCAATTAGTAGAAATGAAGCTGGCATACAAAACGGAAAAGCGAGATTTCCTTTACTTCCTTTTTTCTTGTCTCTGACTTCACCTGGGCTGACAGGAATTGAAATCCAATCTTCATATAACTAGCTCAAATATTACTCAAAACAAAATAATTTCTTTAACTTGGTATTCAATATGTTTAATCATCATGTGATTAATTAGCCAAAAAAATAAATAAAAAAGGTTAAACTGTGAGGTACCATCAAATAATGCATCAATATGCACAGTACTTCTAGGTTTTTGGAAATTAAATAAAAATGGTTGTCTGCTACCAGGCACAGTATTATCCTAGGTTTTCCAGAAAACACACAAATAAAGGAGAAGATTCCTCACCCTTCCAAAGGAAACCAGTGTTAAGAGACAAAAAGAGTAGTAGAGGAGAAACTACTTGGTAAGAAAAACATAACCAAACCTTGGTTCTAAGTAGAACCCAGTTCCTCATGTATTACACCACCATCCTTTTCACTATGTGTCTTATGAGTTTGGATGAGATTTTTGACACCACCACTGACAATTCTAAACAAGCGGATACAGCTGCCTAGCTGGAGAGTAACAAAATTTTCAAAGCATTTCAGGTCTCCCTTTTCCCAAAAATTAACTGCACATCATGATTATCCATTAAGTTTCTTGCCCACCAATATTTAGATTCCACCCTAGAATTATACAATTAGAATCCCCTAGATTCTATCTGAGTGAGACCTAATTACATTACTAACTACATTTTTCAAGCAATCCCACAAGTAATTCTGAGCTGAGGCAGAAAACTGTAATTATACAATGACTTTTAGGACGGAATAAAAAAAAACTTACTATCAAATCCACACAATTTACATGCATATGTTTCAATAAAATATAGGAACAGGACATGTTCCTGCATCAAACTACAATATTTTTTCACATGTTATTCCTTAAATATGTATAATAACAATCACTTTACAATTACTCAATGGAAAAATAAAAATAAGGATATTTACTGATAAATTCAACCCCCAATTCACAGAAAACATTGTAAGTTTAATGTAATCTTTTTTATTTCAACTATTTTTATTTCAGCAATTTCATAAACATTGAAAACTCTCTTTCACACACAACCTAAGGTAGCAAAGCATCTATGGAAAACAAACCAATTTTAAACATACATGAAACTTCAAACATTTAAAGTGAGATAAGAGAATTTCAAAACACCAAAAAGTCTTTTGCGGATAACATAAGTAACTGACAGGTAGACAATGCCTCAATTTGGCATCTTTTACAAATAAAGTCATCCAAACATTTTTAAGAATAAACTCACCAATTAAAATATTCTGTATATGTTGGGAGCCACAGGAAAAGAGAACTTTAATTCTGTTGAATACACATCTCTGTGGCTACTTATCAGTACTGAAATAATTTAATAATCTTTTTTTAAAAAATAATTTAATAATCTTTAAAACAATATTACAAAAAAAATTTTTTTAATCAAACCTGAGTCTATTCTGATTGTCACATTTCAATGTTTAAAGATGAAAAATACGAACCTGTGATTACAGAATATTATGACAATAATTTGTACAAAAGATGGAATCACCACTAGCTGACCTCAGAACTCAATTTTCAGGTCTGTGGAAACAACAATATCTTAATAAAACAATGCATACTAAGTGCTAAATAGCTCTAACATAGTTAAAACGCAAAAGTGAAAGTCACTCAGTCCTGTCTGACTCTTTGCGACCCCATGGACCATATACAATCCAAGGAATTCTCCAGGCCAGAATACTGGAGAGGGTAGCCATTTCCTTCCCCAGGGGATCTTCCCAGCCCAGGAATCGAACCCAGGTCTTCTGCATTGCAGGCGGATTCTTTACCAGCTGAGCCACAAGGAAAGGCCTAAAATGCAAAACACAACTTTAAAAATGACAGTTTGTGCCTCAAGTGGTAAAGATCTGCTTGCAATGCACAAGAGCCAGGTTCAAACCCTGGATCAGAAGAGAAGAAAATGGCAACCCACTCCAGTATTCTCACTTGGAAAATCCAAGGGACAGAGGAACCTGGCAGGCTACAGTCCATAGGAATGCAGAGTCAGACACTGAGTAACTAACACACTAAAAAATTAAAACTGCATGCTTAGAAATAGTAAGTAAGTGATTCTTGCCCATAGTACTCTTAAAGGTCACTTTAAGGGCTTCATATTAGACAAATTAAGTGGGAGCTGTTGCTGGGGAGTTGGGAGGAGAGTGTAATAAATAATTACCAGGATACTTTAAAAGCTCCACAAGTGCTTTTAATGTATCAGGGTAGAGCAGAAAAACTCATTAACACTTTCCCAAATATTGTCAGACCCTATATTCAAATAAGACTACTTAATGATAATCAATGTTTTTAAGGACACAACTTCTAACAGAGCAAAATGGAAGCTAAAAATTTATTTCTTGAGTATTGAAGTAAGGAAATACATCAAGGTTCAGGAAACATTAGGTAAAAGTAAAAATGCAACATAAAAAAAAGTTGCATAAATGTTCATAAATGAAACATCAAAGTGTCACTCTCACGATGGCTGCCCAACAACTGTACTTAATTCCACACGAGGTTTTCAGATGGCCGAGGAGTAAAAATCTGCCTGTCAAGCAGGAAATGCAGCTTCAATTTCTGGGCTGGTAAGAGCCCCTGGAGAAGAAAACCTGGGGAATCCCATAAACAGAAGAGCCTGGTGGGATACAATCCATGGTGTCACAAAAGAGTCAGACATGACTTAGCAACTAAAGCACCATCACCACAATTTTTCTTTTAACAATTTAACTGTCACTGTCATTAGAATGTAACTTATGCAAAGCTACTGCAGGATACACAAGACACATCAACACATCAAGTGTAGTTCAGAAATAAGCCCTTACTTATAAAACCTTTTTTAATATGTCAAATGATTTTCAACAAAGGTGCCAAGACTACTGTAGTGTGAAAGAAAAATATTTTAAACAACCTTCCCTGAACCAACTGGAGAGCCAAATGCAAAAGATGAATCTGGGTTCCTAAATTACACAATTCACAAAAGTTAACAGGGATGGCAGACCAAGACATAAATACTTCGTAAAATCCATAAAAAATATGAATCTTTATGACCTTCAGCTAAGCAAAGATTTCATGGCTAGACATGAAAAGTGATAAAAAGAAAAACACTAAGAAACTGAACTTAATGAAAATTAGAAAACACTGCATTTCTAAAGACACCATAAAGAAAGTGAAAGGAGAAAACACAGATTAAAAGCAATATTGCAAGTCACATACCAGAAAAAAGCTACAATATAAAGAGAAAAAAATTTTTAATGAGTTTAAACAGATAGTTCTCCAAGTGAAGATCTACAAACAGCCAACAAGCAGATAATATGCTCAATATGACTAGTCAGTAGGGAAATGTAAATTAACCACAATAAGACACCACTACAAATCCACTAAAATCAGTATAACCAGAATATCGAAATTAGTCAAAATGGATTGGAAATCTCATAAACTGTTGGTAGGAATGTAAAATGGGGCAATCTTGTGAGGAACAAGACTGTACAGTTTAAATTAATTTTTCAAATTCATATTAAATTTAAAATACAAACCAGTAATTCTGCTCCTAGGTACTAGCCAACCCAAAACCATATTGTTCACACACCAACATTTGATAAATATCCAATTTCAAACACAATAAGCTGCATCAAAGAAAAATTATCCATGGAAAGTGCTTTATCTTACTGAAATATTGAAAATGCATTTCAAGGTAACCAGAAAAAAGACCCATTTCTACCCACTAATATGATTTACAGTAAAAATCTGCTCTTAAAAATTACTTTAGAACTTAAGAGTCTTAAACGTAATTAATGTTTTGCTGTTATGCAATCGCCTCAGAAATTCTCTCCAAATTCATAAGAAACGTCCGATATTACTAAGTCCAACCAAAAAAAGGAGTAACTTTTAAAATATCAAGATGACATAGGTAAATGTTTATATATGGGAAAAATGCTAAGAAGAAAAATAATTACAGTCTACGTATTTTATCTTGAAATGTATGAAATATAACATGTTAAAGGCATCCTTTGAAACAATAATTGCAAATAGCTCCTAAATATTAAGACACTTAAAGCTACATGCTTTAATTTTCAAATGAGCAGAACGAAAATTTATATTTAAGCTAGGCACCGAAGGTTACTGTCAGGAAATAATCTTACTTACAGGACATAATCTTTAATAAGACTAGAAAAAAAATTCTTTTCTAAGAAGAGCATACTAAACTTTTACGTACACGAATGTCATGCAGCTTTAACGAACGAATGCCTGCCTTCCCTGGTAAGAAAATGTTACGGGGCATATACCATTTAAAAAATACAGGATGCAAATTTAAGCCACATTTAAAAGGTAAAAGTCAGTAAGATTTTTTTTCTTAAAAGTCAGTAAGATTTTAAATGCTCTGATATTAATTAAAACACCTGTAGGAGAATGTGCACTGTGGCATATTCAAGTAACATTTTGGCAGAATTTTGTAAGTATATGCTACAGAACTGTAATATTTCATAATAATGAAAAAATTTATGTATTTGAAACGTAATGGATCACATAACAAAAATGAATTACTACTTAAACTAAGTGATGCTAATACTTCTGTATCAAAGACAGAAAAAGATAAAAGCAAGTGTGGATAAAAAAAAAAAAAAGCAAGTGTGGAATAGATGATCTTCATCACCACATCTTCCATCATCCCTCAGACATCATCACTTTGGTGTAGTATATTACGCTAGCGGTTTCTCAGGCTATCTCGCGAAGTGGACAAACGCCAAAATCTGACAGACATGCGGAGCTGGGGGGCCCAACTCCACTTCAGATCGCTCTGTCTCAGTGATGGCGTTTGCAGTTAAGTGCAACGAAGAGACCAGTCTCCTCTGAGGACTGTGCCACAAGTCCCGAAGGTGGGGCGGTTAGCCTCCCGGCACAGAAAAAAAAAGCTTACCGGAGAATGGGGGGGGGGGGGGGGGGGGGGGGGGGGGGGGG
>NC_057419.1:12519367-12569163 GCF_019320065.1 Cervus canadensis
AAAAAAAAAAAAAAAAACGGCCGAACCAGCGGCAACCGCGGCGACGCAGACTCCCACCAGCCTCAGCGCCAGTCGGAGCCTCCAGGATGACGCCGCGCCGCGCCGCGTCGCCCCCTCGAAGTCCCGCCTCTCGACCACGCCCCTTAATCTTGCGTAGTACCTGATCAAGCCGCGGGACCTTACTTTAGCTCTTTCCCCTCCCCCGTGAAATTAAAAGACTTGCTCCTTGGAAGAAAAGTTATGAGCGGCGTAGACAGCATGTTAAAAAGCAGAAACATCACTTTGTCAACAAAGGTCCATCTAGTCAAGGCTACGGTGTTTCCAGTGGTCATGTATGGATGTGAGAGTTGGACTATAAAGAAAGCTGAGCGCAAAAAAATTGACGCTTTTGAACTGTGGTTGTTGAAGACTCTTTAGAGTCCCTTGGACTGCAAGGAGAGCAAACCAGTACATACTAAAGTAGATCAGTCCGGGGTGTTCATTGGAAGGACTGATGTTGAAGCTGAAACTCCAATAGTTTGGCCACCTAATGCGAAGAGCTGACGCATTTGAAAAGACTCTGATGTTGGGAGGGATTGGGGGCAGGAGGAGAAGGGGCCAACAGAGGAAGAGATGGTTGGTTGGCCTCACCGACTCAATGGACATGGGTTTGAGTAAGCCCCGGGAGTTGGTGACGGATAGAGAGGCCTGGCGTCCTGCGGTTCAGTTCAGTTTCGTTCAGTTCAGTTCAGTCGCTCAGTCGTGTCCGACTCTTCGCGACCCAATGAATCGCAGCGCGCCAGGTCTCCCTGTTCATCACCAACTCCCGGAGTTTGCTCAAACTCATGTCCATCGAGTCCGTGATGCCATCCAGCCATCTCATCCTCTGTCGTCCCCTTCTCCTCCTTATTAGAGAAAAACTGTTATTACTTTGTATTTCTAATCAGAACTTCCCATGGCACTTTTTCCACCCAGAAACACTCGTAAGTACACTTATTAGGAAACTAATCATATAAAATAGATGCAAGGACTTGATAGCAAGAGGAGTTTCATAAACCCTCTCCCAAGCAAATAAATTATATTGTTGAAATATAAAGATTACATATCAATTCTACTTTATCTTCTTTAAATTTTTTTCAGTGAAGCAACATGCATGAAGCTTGTAATATTCAGAGTTATTTTGTCCTGTTCCCACTGCATTCCAGAAACTATATCATAAACATCATGTTTGAGCTGTGTCTGTCCTCTTAAATTCTAAAACTTCACCTAAGTTTGCGTCTACATCAAAGTTTTATTTGTTTTATTTGTTTTACAGGTTTATTTGTTTTTCAAAGTACTTTGTGTACTATGTACTTTATCCTTCATGAAGCCAACTGTTAACTTTTAAAATGTAAATCAGATAATGTTATACTCATGAACAGCTGCACTCTCCAGGAAATTTCTGTTGTCACCATAATAAAACCCAAACACTCAAATGAGGCCTACCATGTCTCATATGATCTATTATCTCATTTAATATCATGTTACCAGACTCAAGATATAACAACCTTTGTTTGCTTCCAGTAAGTTTCTCGAAGATCACAAGTTCCTAATCCAGGGCTTTTGATTCGAGTATTCGCTCAATACTGGATGCATTTCCACCAATATTTCCACTGATGGTAGTATCCTTATTATAACTGAATTATCTGTTCATTCCTCACTGTTTCAAGAGATTTATTTCTAACAATAAAATCTAAAGTGCCCCATAATCACAATCCCTTTTCATAACTGCAGTTGCCTGAATGATTTATTTCTTCACCATTATATATACATTACCTTTACCACCTACAGTGTACACCTGTACCACTTACACCAGTGGTTCCACCTACACCAGTACTACAGTATAAATTCCATGAGAGCAGAAAGTTTGTTCTATCATAATTATCAAAAACTCTCAAGACTGAAATTTTATGCTTTCTGCAACCCATGAAATTCACTTAGTACTGTTGCATGAATCTCAGATGAAGAGATGAGCACATGGAGCACTTATTATTGAAAAAGATTTTTTTGCCTACTCACATCAAAGCAGGCAACACTCAATCAGTTATTTTGTTTGCTATTCTTTTCTCCCATTCTGAGAGTTGTACCACTACTGACCATATACCTAAGGAAACCATAAATTGAAAAAGACACGTGTAACCCAATGTTCACTGCAGCACTATTTACAATAGCCAGGACACGAAAGCAACCTAGATGTCCATCAACAGATGAATGAATAAAGAAGTTGTGGTACATATATAAAATGGACACATCTGACTCAGTTTTAACAAGGTGGACAAACCTAGAGCCTATTACACAGAGAGAAGTCAGGAGGAGAAAAACAAATATTGTATATTAGCACATATATGTGAAATCTAAAAAGATGGTACTGATGAACCTGTCTGCAGGGCAGCAATGGAAATGCAGACATACAGAACACACTTGTGGACACAGGGGAAGCAGAGGGTGGGATAAATGGAGAGAACAATATTGAAATATACAGTATCATGTGTAAAACAGATAGCTAATGGGAGTGTGCTGTAGGATGCAGGGAGGTCAAACCTGATGCTCTGTGACAAACTAGAGAGTGGGATGGGAGAGGAGGTGAAAGGAGGGAGGGAGGTTCAAGAATGAGAGGATGCATGTATAACGACTATCTGATTTATTCAATCAACATGGCATATTCATATGGACATGTGGCAGAAACCAAAACAACATTGAAAAGCAATTATCTTCCAATTAAAATAAACTTTAAAAATTTAATGTATAAAAATATTTTTTAAGCTTATATTTTTTTTAAAAGGGGGGTAGAAAAGAGTGGCAGAGGATAAAACAGTTAGATAGTATCACTGACTCAAAGGACATGAACTCCAGAAGATGGTAGAAAATAGAGGCTTTCCATGCTGCAGGCCATGGGATTGCAGAGTTAGACACAATTTAGCAATTAAACAACACATCTATAACTAAGTTTACTTTTCTCACAACTAATCTGACACTAAGATAATTTACATCCTGCATCTTTCACCTTTTAACTCTGTATGAGCTACACTCTACACCTATTATCCTTTAACTCTATGCTAATTACATCCTGTATCTGGCATTTACCTTTACCAAGTTGCCTTTGCAGCCAGTCCTTGTAATTTTTTTTAATTTCAGAAAGAAGGCGGCAGTACAAGAAACCAAACACAAAAGGACCTAGTTACTGGGCTACTTATGACTGATCTATAGTGGCCTCCACCAGCAAATGCTTAAGTGGGGTTTGGTTCCTAGCCAGAGACTGAGGTTCAGTCATAGCAGTGAAAGCATCAGATACTAAGCACTATATCAGTGGTCAATGACAAGGGCCCTGGCCCTTTCACTTTGCAGAAAAGAATTCCCATTAAGACAGAATGTAAAGAAGCAAGTAAAGTATTTATTCGGAGGAAAAAGAGTATAGTACATGCACACAGGCAGCATATGGGCAGATGCAGAGGGTGAGTCCCTGATTTGCATCAGCATGGCAGGTTAAATCATTTAAAAGTGGTATTTCTTTTGGTTTTTCCTTTGGCTAGCCATTATGATTTTCCTGGTTCACAGTCCACATTTGGTATATCTCAGGATCCTCCCTTGTAAGCACAGGCATCTCTTAGCCAAGATGGATTCTACCATCTTGGGTAGAACATCCCTTGCCTTGATTCTCCTTTGGCCTCCAAGGAGCATTTTCTGTGCGTGTTGGTGAACAGGGTCTTCTGACTTCAGGGTCAAGTGGTCTGTGCAGGGAACAGCCTCCGCTCTCAACTGCCTTGCTACCCTTGTCTTGGACTTGCGGGCAATAGAGAATGAATCTCCAATTGCTCTACCCTGGGGGGGTCCCATCTTTTCCAGTAGTCATGTATGGATGTGAGAGTTGGACTATAAAGAAAGCTGAGCAGAAAATAACTGATACATTTGAACTGCGGTGTTGGAGAAGGCTCTTGAGAGTCGCTTGGACTATAAAGAGATCCAACCAGTTCATCGTAAAAGAAACCAGCCCTGAATATTCATTGGAAAGTACCGAGGCTGAAACTGAAGCTCCAATACCAATACTTTGGCCACCTGATTCAAAGAAATGACATACTGGAAAAGACCCTAATGCTGGGAAAGATTGAAAGCAGGAGCAGGAGAGGACAACAGAGAATAAGACGGTTGGCATCAGCAGCTTGATGGACATGAGTTTGAGTAAGCTCCAGGACTTGGTGATGGACAGGGAGGCCTGGTGTGCTACAGTCCAGGGTGTCACAAAGAGTCGGACTGAATGACTGAACTGAACTAAAGGGCCCCGTCTACTTTCTGCCTCTTGACTGTTTTGAAACAAAGCAAGAAGATGACTGCAAGATTCTTACTTCTCTGTTCCTAATCACATATCCTAGACTGGGAACATCATCTGTAAAGTCTCTTGGTTCCCTGGCAGGGGAAAGGGGGGCACAGTTCTTGAGGCACTAACTTGCTGTGTTCTCATCTCTGCCGGTTGCACATTAAAGCCATCTTTCTATTCCTCCAAACACTTCCTCTGTACTTTTCATTTACTTTGTTGGGCTAAAAAGCCAAGATTTTGACAATAACACTATGACACACAAACACTTTTTTTGTTTCCTTTGTAGGAACTTAAGTCGCTGCATAAGAGCATTTGACATGAAAAAAATCAACTGTTGAAATGCTATGGGGTGCAATTTTCCCAATCTTATTCTTTACAAGTTACTTGGATGACATAATTCATCCATTCTTCCATCCAAAAAAATATCATATTCTAGGCATTCAGTTCAGTTCAGTTGCTCAGTAACATCCAACTCTTTGTGACCCCATGAACCACAGCATGCCAGGCCTCCCTATCCATCAACAACTCCTGGAGTCCACCCAAACTCACGTCCATTAACTCAGTGATACCATTCAACCATCTCATCTTCTGTTGTCCCATTCTCCTCCTGCTCTCAACCTTTCCCAGCATCAGGGTCTTTTCCAATGAGTTAGCTCTTCTCTTTAGATGGCAAAGTATTGGAGTTTCAGCTTTAACATCAGTCATTCCAATGAGCAACCAGGACTGATCACCTTTAGGATGGACTGGTTGGATCTCCTTGCAGTCCAAGGGACTCTCAAGAGTCTTCTCCAACACCACAGTTCAAAAGCATCAATTTTTCAGCACTCAGCTTTCTTCACAGTCCAACTCTCACATCCATACATGACCACTGGAAAAACCACAGCCTTGACCAGACAGACCTTTGTTGGCAAAGTAATGTCTCTACTTTTCAATATGCTATCTAGGTTGGTCATAACTTTCCTTCCAAGGAGTAAGTGTCTTTTAATTTCACGGCTGCAATCACCATCTGCAGGAAATTTGGAGCCCAGAAAAATAAAGTCTGACACTGTTTCCACTGTCTCCCCATCCACAGGTTCATCTGACCCTGAACCCTGGCTGCTGTGTGGCCAAGCCCATTGTTTTTAATATAAATCTCCAGGATTTGCAACAAAATCGGACTGTTGGGATAAATACTCCTTACAGTAGCAAAACTTCCATGCAAGTAGAAAGTTTATGTTACAGAAACTAACTATTGTCCTGTAAAGTTTGTCTGCTGTGGGTATTGGTGAATACAGAACTCTGCTGTGCTTAGTTCCATATCCTACTTTTCCTAAGCAAATCTGAATCTTCCCCCTTTCCCACTCCCTCCCATGTGGCTCAGACAGTAAAGAAGCCACCTGCAATGCAGGAGACACGGGTTCAATCCCTGCATGGGGAAGTTCCCTTGGGGCAACCCATTCCAGTATTCTTGCCTGGAGAATAGGCAAGACAGAGGAGCCTGGTGGGCTAAAGTCCATAGGGTGGCAAAGAATGGGACACTACTGAGTGACTAACACACCACCCTTCTCCATTCCCCCTCCACTCTTCTTCCCTCTCCATCCCCTTCCACACTTCTCTTCCTGGTTTCTTTGGCACCTTGCAGGTTGCATAATCTTAATATCTAGAAATATGGAGGCTCTTCTTTTCCAAATTCTGCTAACTGCTTTCATTTGTGTCTTCGCTCCTATGCTGTTTACCAACTCTTTCAAAACACACACTGTGCAGCACTTGAAACCAAAAAATATATGCATATTTTCTGCCGCCTAGTCATTTTAAGTGAGATAAAATGAGCATCCTTAAGACAATTTTAATGAAGCTAAATTGTCAAATCATACATTTCCAAGTATCCTGTTAATGATTTTTGGATTGTTCTAATAATTGTTACAATTTCTTTGTGACTCTACAGGTTGAGGACTGATTTCAGTCTACATAGGTTGTAAATCTTTTCTCCCCTTGTTCAAATCTAAGGTAATCTGATTAATACAAATGTCAGGCTCAAGGTTTGCTAAATGATGATATTAAAGTGCTGCAGCTCAATATACCAGCAAATTTGAAAAATCAGCAGTGGACACAGGGCTGGAAAAGGTCAGTTTTCATTCCAATCCCAAAGAAAGGCAATGCCAGAGAATGTTCAAACTACCGCACAATTGCACTCATCTCACACACTAGCAAACTAATGTTCAAACTTCTCCAAGCCAGGCTTCAATAGTACATGAACTGATAACTTTCAGATGTATAACCTGGATTTAGAAAAGGCAGAGGAATCAGAGATCAAATTGCCAACATTCCCTAGGTTATTGAAAATGCAAGAGACTTCCAGAAAAACTACTGCTTTATTGACTATGCCAAAGCCTTTGACTATGTGGATCACAACACACTGTGGGAAATTCTTAAAGAGATGGGAATATCAAATCACCTTATCTGCCTCCTGAGAAATCTACATGCAGGGCAAGAAGCAACAGTTAGACCCAGACATCAAACAAATTGGCCAAGGAGTACATCAAAGCTGTATGTTGTCACTCTGCTTATTTAATTTATAAACAGAGTACATCATGAGAAACTCTGGGCTGGATGAAGCACAAGCTGGAATCAAGACTAACAAGAGAAAATATCAATAACTTTAGATAGGTGGATAACAACACCCTTACTGCAGAAGTGAAGAAGAAATGAACAGCCTCTTGATGAAAGTGAAAGAGGAGAGTGAAAAGCTGGCTTAAAACTCAACATGCAGAAAATGAAGATCATGGCATCCAGTCCCATCACTTTATGGCAAATAGTTGGGAAAAGAGTGGAAACAGTGACAGACTTTACTTTGGGAGGCTCCAGATCACTGCAGAAGGTGACTGCAGCCATGAAATTAAAAGACACTTGCTCCTTGGAAGAAAAGCTATGACCAACCTAGACAGAACATTAAAAAACAAAAACATTACTTTGCCAACAAAGGTCCATCTAGTCAAAGCTATGATTTTTCCAGTAGTCATGTATGGATATGAGAGTTGTACCATAAAGAAAGCTGAGTGGCAAAGAATTAATGCTTTTGAACTTCTTGGGGAAGACTCTTGAGAGTCTCTTGGACTGCAAGGAGATCCAATTAGTCCATCCTAAAAGAAATCAGTCCTGAATATTCATCAGAAGGACTGATGCTCAAGCTGAAGCTCCAATACAGTGGCCACCTGATGTGAAGAGCTGACTCATTTGGCCTTGGAGTACAAAATGAAGCAGGGCAAAGACTAACAGAGTTTTATCAAGAGAACACACTGGTCATAACAAACACCCTCTTCCAACAACACAAGAGAAAACTCTACACAGGGACATCACCAGATGGCCAAAACCGAAACCAGATTGATTACATTCTTTGCAGCCAAAGATGGAGAAGCTCTATACAGTCAGGAAAAACAAGACCAGGAGCTGACTGTGGCTCAGATCATGAACTCCTTATTGCCAAATTCAAACTTAAATTGAAGAAAGTAGGGAATAACACTAGGCCATTCAGGTATGACCTAAATTAAATCCCTTATGATTATACAGGGAGTGACAAACAGATTCAAGGGATTAGATCTGACAGAGTGCCTGAAGAACTATAGCCAGAAGTTCATGACATGGTGCAGGAGGCAGTGATCAAAACCATCCCCAAGAAAAAGAAATGCAAAAAAGCAAAATGGTTGTCTTAGGAAGGCTTACAAATAGCTGAGAAAAGTGAAAGGCAAAGGAGGAAAGGAAAGATATTTCCATCTGAATGCAGAGTTCCAAAGAATAGCAAGCAGAGATAAGAAAGCCTTCCTCAGTGATCAGTGCAAAGAAAGAGAGGAAAACATTAGACTGTTAGAACAAGCAGAAGAGATCAAGAAGAGATGGCAAGAATACACAGAAGAACTCTGCAAAAAAGATCTTAATGACCTAGATAACCATGATGGTATAGTCTCTTACTCAGAGCCAGACATTCTGGAGTGTGAAGTTAAGTGGGCCTTAGAAAGTGTTCCTGCCAATAAACCTAGTGGAGGTGATAGAATCCAGCAGAGTTATTTAAAATCCTAAAAGATGATGCTATTAAAGTGCTGCATGCAATATGTCAGCAAATCTGGAAGATGTAGCAGTGGCCAGGGGAATGGAAAAGATCAGTTCTCATCCCAATTCCCAAAAAGGGGAGTACTAAAGAAGGTTCAAACCACACAACAATTGCACTCATTTCCTATACTAGTAAGATAATGCTCAAAATCCTCGAAGTTAGGCTTCAGCATTATGTTAACTGAGAACATTCAGATGTACAAGCTGGGTTTAGAAAAGGCAGAGGAACCAGAGATCAAATCTCCAACATTTTCTGGGTCACAGAGAAAACAAGGGAATTACATAAAAATATCTGCCTCTGTTTCATTGACTGTGCTAAAGCCTTTGACTGTGTGTGTCATAACAAACAGTGGAAAATTCTTAAAGAGATGGAAATACCAGACCATCTTACCTGTCTCCTGAAAAACCTGTATGTGGGTCAAGAAGCAAAGGTTCAAACCTAACATGGTGTAACAGACTGGTTTTTAATTGAGAATTTACTATGAGAAGGCTTTTTATTGTCACTCTGTTTATTTAAATTATATGCCAAGTACATCATGTGAAATGTGTAAGTCAGTGAGTTATAAACTTGAATCAAGATTGCTGGGAGAAATATCAACAGCTTCGGATATGAAGATGAAACCACTCTAATGATAGAGAGCAAAGATGAACTAACCAGTCTCTTGATGAGAGTGAAGGGGGAAGAGTAAAACAGCTGGCTTAAAACACAACATTCAGAAAACTAAGATTATGGTATCCAGTATCCGGTCCCATCACTTCATGGCAAATAGAAGGGGAAAAAGTGGAAGTTGTGACAGATTTTCTCTTCTTGGGCTCTAATATCACTAAGACAATGACTGCAGCCATGATATTAGAAGACAACTGCTTCTTGAAAGAAAAGCTATGACAAACCTAGACAGTGTGTTAAAAAGCAAAGACATCACTTTGTCAACAACAGTGCATATAGTCAAGGCTACAGTCTTTCCAGCAGATTTGAGAGCTGGAAAATAAAGAAGGCAGAGCACCAAAGAATTGATGCTTTCAAAATGTGGTGTTGGAGAAGACTCTTAAAAGTCCCTTGCATAGTAAGGAGATCAATCCAGTCATCTTAAAGGAAATAAACCCAGAATAATCTTTGGAAGGACTGATGCTGAAGCTGAAGCTCCAATAATTTGGCTATCTGATGCAAACAGCTGACTCACTGGAAAAGACACTGATGCTGGGAAAGATTGAAGGTAGAAGGAGAAGAGTGGGACAGAAGATAAGATGGTTGAATGGCATCACTGTTTCAATGGACATGAGATGGTGAGGAATAGAGAAGCCTGGAGTGCTGCAGTCCATGGGGTCACAAAGACAGGACTTGGCAACAACAAAACCAATGAGCAGGGATTTTCTTTAAGAATGATCTTCAGAATTGATTAATGTCAATTTCTTGTTTAAATACAGTAAGATAGATTACTGGATATAAACCCTTGCCTAAAATTAAAACTGAAATCAGATTGATTGTATTCTTGGCTGCCAAAGATGTACAAAAACAAGACCTGGAGCGTCAGGTATGAACAAAATCAAATCCCTTATACAGTAGAGGTGACAAGTATATTTGAAGTATTAGATCTGATAAACAGAGCACCTGAAGGACTATGGAAAGAGGTTCAAAATATTGTACAAAAGGCAGTGAACAAAACCATGCCAAAAGGGAAAAAAATGCAAGAAAGAAATGTGGTTGTCTAAGCAGGCCTTACAAACAGCTGAGGAAAGAAGAGAATCTAAAGGCAAGTAAGATAGGGAAAGATACACATAACTGATTGCAGAGTTCCAGAAAATAGCAAGGAGAGATAAGAAAGCCTTTTTAAAATGAACACTACAAAGATAGATGAAAACCGTGGAACAGGAAAGACTAGAGGTCTATTCAAGAAGCTTTAGAGATAGCAAGGGAGTATTTCATGCAAAGATGAGCAGAATAAACTACAGAAACAACAAGGACCTAACAGAAGCAGGAGATTCCTAGAGGTGGCAAGAATACACAGAGTAACTATACAAGAAAAGTATTAATGATCTGATAACTATATGTTACTCCCCTATAGCCAGATCTTCTGGAATGTGAAGTCATGTGGGCCTTAGGTAGCATTACTATGAACAAAGCTAGTGGAATTCAAGCTTAGCTATTTCAAATCCTAAAAGATACTGCTGTTAAAGTACTGTACTCAGCATACTAGCAAATTTGGAAAATTAAGCAGTGACCAGACTGGAAAATATGCATTTTCATCCCAATCCCAAAGAAAGGGAATCCCAAAGAATGTTCAAACTACTGCACAATTGCACTCATCTCACATGCTAGTAAAGCAATGCTCAAAATTCTCCAAGCCAGGCTTCAGCAATACATGAACTGAGAACTTCCAGATGTTCAAGCTGGTTTTACAAAAGGCAAAGGAGTCAGAGATCAAATTGCCAACGTCTGCTGGATCATCAAAAAAAGCAAGTGAGTTCCAGAAAAACATATATTTTTGCTTTATTGACTATGCCAAATCAAAGCCTTTGACTCTGTGGATCACAATAAACTGTGGAAAATTCTGAAAGAGACGGGAATACCAGACCACATGACCTGCCTCTTGAGAAATCTGTATGCAGGTCAGGAAGCAACAGTTAGAACTGGACATGGAATAACAGACTGGTTCCAAATAGGAAAAGGAGTATGTCAAGGCTGTATATTGTCACCCTGCTTATTTAACTTATATGCAGAGTACATCATGAGAAACGCTGGGCTGGAGGGACCACAAGCTGGAATCAAGATTGCCAGGAGAAATATCAATAACCTCAGATATGCAGATGACACCACCCTTATGGCAGAAAGTTAAGAAGAACTAAAAAGCCTCTTTTAGTAGGCTTTAGTGTGGTACTTTGAACTAAAAAGCCTCACTGACAGTGAAAGAGGAGAGTGAAAAAATTGGCTTAAAGCTCAACATTCACAAAACTAAGATCATGTTATTTGGTCCCATTACCTCAGAGCAAATAGATGGGGAAACAGTGGAAACAGTGTCTGACTTTATTTTGGGGGGCTCCAAAACCACTGCAGATGATGAATGCAGTCATGAAATTAAAAGATGCTTACTACTTGGAAGAAAAGTTATGACCAACCTAGACAGCATATTAAAAAGCAGAGTCATTACTTTGCCAACGAAGGTCTGTCTAGTCAAGGCTATGGTTTTTCCAGTGGTCATGTATGGATGTGAGACTTGGACTATAAAGAAAGCTGAGTGCAGAAGAATTGATGCTTTTGAACCGTGGTGTTGGAGAAGACTCTTGAGAGCCCCTTGGACTGCAAAGAGATCCTAGAGGATGTATGGAAAGAGTCCATCCTAAAGGAGATCAGTCCTGGTTGTTCATTGGAAGGACTGATGTTGAAGTTGAAACTCCAATACATTGACCACCTATTGTGAAGTACTGACTCATTAGAGAAGATGCTGATGCTGGGACAGACTGAAGGCAGGAGGAGAAGGGGATGACAGAGGATGACATGTTTGGATGGCATCACCAACTCCATGGACATGAGTTTGGGTAAACTCTGGGAGTTGGTGATGGACAGGGAGGCCTGGCATACTGCAGTCCATGGGGTCGCAAAAAGTCGGAGACAACTGAGTGACTGAACTGAAAGAATGCTCAAACTACTGTACAGTTGTTTTCATTTTTATGTTAGCAAGATAATGCTCAAAACCCTTCAAGCTAGGCTTTGACAGTAAGTGAACTTAGAATTTCCAGATGTACAAGTTGAATTTAGAAAAGGCAGAAGAACCAGAGGTCAAATTTTCAACATCCATTGTATAATCAAAAAAAAAGCAAGAGAATTCCAGGAAAATATCTACTTTGTTGACTACACTAAAGCATTAGATTGTATGAGTCACAACTAACTATGGGAAATTCTTAAAGAGATGGGAATACCAGACACCTAATCTACCTCCTGAGAAACCTACATGCAGGTCAAGAAGCAATACTTAAAACTGGACATGGAACAGGAGACTGGTTCAGAATTGGAAAAAGAGTACTTCAAGGCTGTGTATTGTCACCCTGCTTATTTAACTTATATGTAGAGTATATCGTCAGAAATGTCAGGGTGGATAAATAGCAGCTGGTATTAAGATTGCAGGAGAATACCAATAACCTCAGATATGCAGATGACACCACCATAATGGCAGAAAGCAAAGAGGAAGCAAAGAGTCTCTTGGTGAAGGTGAAAGAGGACAGTGAAAAAGCTGGCTTCAAGCCCAATAGTTAAATTTAGATCATGGCATCTGGTCCCATCAATTCATAGCAAAAAATGGGAAAAAAGTGAAACAGTGACAGATTTCATATTCTTGGGCTCCAAAATCACTGCGGATGGTGACAACACCCATGAAATTAAAAGACAATTTCTCCTTGAGAGAAAAGCTATGACAAAACTAGACAGCATACTAAAAAGCAGAGACATCACTTCAGCAACAAATGCCCATATATTCAAAAGTATGGTTTTTCCAGTAGTCATGTATGGATGTGAGAATTGGACAATAAAGGCTGAGTGCAGAAGAACTGATGCTTTTGAACTGTGGTGTTGAAGAAGACTCTTGAAGTCCTTTGGGCAGCAAGGAGATCAAACCAGTCACTCCTAAAGGAAATTAACCCCACATTCTGTTTGGAATACTGAATATTTGAATACTGAGTGCTTCCCTGGTGGCTCAGATGGTAAAACGTCTGCCTGCAATGTGGGAGACCTGGGTTTGATCCCTGGGTTGGGACGATCACCTGGCGAAGGATATGGCAACCCACTCCAGTATTCTTGCCTGGGAAATCCCATGGACAGAGGAGCCTGGTGGGCTACAGTCCATGGATCACAAAGAGTTGGACATGACTGAGTGACTTCAGTTTAGTTTCTACTGACTGGAAAGACAGATGGTAAAGTTAAAACACCAATTATTTTGGCCACCTAATATGAAGAAACAACTCATTAGAAAAGACCCTGATGTTGGCAAAGACTGAAGGCAGGAGGTGAAGGGATCAACAGAGGGTGAGATGGTTGGACGGCATCACTGACAAAGGATGTGAGTTTGAGCAAACTCCAGGAGACAGTGAAGGACAGGAAAGCCTGGTGTCTGCAGTCCAAGGTATCACAGAGTTAGAGACAACTAAGTGTCTGAACAGCAACAACAAATAATTCAGAATTTCTTAATTTCAATAATTACATTATTTGGCATTCTCCCCCACTTTTTAAATTTTTTTTCCTTTTCCACTTTTTCTTTTTTGGGGGGGGGGTATTTTTCCACTTTTCCTTGGGAGAGATTTCCTCTGTGATCTACAAATGGAAGATTTTAATTTACTTTAGGCTATAATAATTTTCATAAAGGGACTGAATTTCTTTAATTTTTGTAATAAGATTGTCATGAGTGTAATCCTTATGAATGGGTGTGATGAACTATTCCATTTAAGTTTCTGTTAAACTCCATATTCATCAGATAATTTATGCTGAAAATCTTTCAGAGTATTAATAAATACAGTCCTTTAGGATTTTATAGGATGTAGAAATATTGCTTAGAATAATGACTATTACCATTACATACAATAAAGTAGAATTATAAGAGGTGATTCTCATCTCCTGGGCATTCTTTTAAAGGTAAGTAATATTTAATCTTATAAGAAACCTGAAATTTTAAGTTTTTGTTTCACTGTGAATAAAATGTTGTAGAAATCTTTGTATCAGTTTATATTATTTCCATGTTATGAACACTTCAATATCCTTGAGTACTATGAAACACATATAACAGAAAATAAAGACCTGATATATTTATTAAAAAAAAAAAAACCACAAAAACCTTTTCAGCTTGGTGAAAAACCAGGAAACTTACAGTTGTTTATTTTCCAGTCTGCAGCTTTAATCCCATTAAACAAATTTTGTTCTCTGTGTGATTTATTTTTGGCCACCCCTGTGGCATGACAAACTTCCCAGAGCAAAGACAGAAATCTGCTTCCCTGCAGTTGACCATCAAGGGAGTCCTATAAATGATGATACAGCTTAATCCTCCCACTTTAAAAAAATTAGATCTATGAACCTTTGAGTAATATTTCATCTTAAGTACATGTATCTTTTAAGAAGCAGCAGCATTAATTTTATCATCAATGAAGTATGATTAATCTTATTAAGCATAAAACCTGCAGTTGTTAAAATGTTTACTAAAGAAAATAAAGCTGAAATAAGACCTTAGCGGAAGCGGTGTTGTTATCAGCCAAGTGGTTTTGTCTAAACATGTTGATACATTCAAGAAAATTAAAACATAGTATGACTATGTTCTGTATATGTGTTGTCATGAATAGCCTACTTTTGTCACTGAAGTGTATGTGGAAATAATATATACGTAAAATCAATTTGTACCATTATGTAACCTTTAAGGTTGAACAGTTAAGGAATTGAAAAATTATGAATGTCTGTTATTGAGTCATGTTTGTGCTATAAATCTAATATCAATGTCTCTTTAAGATGTGACAACTATGTGAGAAAAATACTTTGTACATTATTTGTTGTTTAGTAAGTGATTCTTTAGAGGTGTTAGTGCTCATTTTAATTGTTAAAAAACTTCATCAGTTTAAACCTAAATATTTTTTCTTGGTTTGGTAATGTGTTATGATTTGGTAATATGCTTTCAGTATATTTCAGTTTTATTGTATTTTATGCTTTGCTAAATTTTTGTTTTATAAAATATTGAAGCTTTTTAAAGTATATACTTAAAATTTTTTTTTCAGCATTTACTTTTTGTTGTGCTGATTCTTGGCTACTATGCATGGGCTGTCTCTAGTTGCAGCAGGCAGAGGCTACTCTTCACTGCAGTACACAGGCTTCTATTGTGGTGGCTTTTCTTATTGTGGAGCTCCATATCTAGGGCTCACAGGATTTCAGTGATTTCATCATATGGGCTCAGTAGCTGGGGCACACAGGCTTAATTGCCCTGAGGCATGTGGGATCATCTCAGATCAGGGATTGAACCTGTCTCCTGCATCAGCAGGCAGATTCTTATCCACTGGACCACCAAGGAAGTCCAAAAGTTGTATGTGTACTTTATAATGAAGCATGAATCATATTTTATTATGAATGGAAAAGTACTATATGATCCATGTTTATGTCTAGACTTTAAACTTAAGTCTGAATTAAATAAATTAACATCAAAAAGAAAAATCAAAGATGCTCAAAGTAGTTTACTGTCAAAATATGTCCAGTGTCCAATCCCAATGTTAAGGAGATGTTATTTCCATTGTTACTGTTCTCATTTTAATGAAGCATTTGAACAGGGCTAGCAAGTGAGAAATTTAACATTATTTTATCTTAGATACCAGCATGAGGTAAGAATTACCTTTTTTTCCAAAGAATGAAACAGATGATAAAGCTAAAGCATTTATTTTAAACACTGTAATCTCCATACACAGTTAAACAAAAAGTTCTAAAAATTTATAGTTTGCTGTGATTTGGGGGCTTCCCAGGTGGCTCAGATGGTAGAGTCTGGCTGCAGTGCAGGAGACCCAGGTGACTTGGGTTCAATCCTGGGTCAGGAAGATCCCCTGGAAAACGGAATGACTACCCACTCCACTGTTCTTGCTTGGAGAATCTCATGGACAAAGAAACCCAGTGGGCTGTATATAGTCAATGGGGTCACAAAAAGTTGGACATGACTGAGCACACACATGTCTGCAGGTACTGTAATTTTTATTTCCATTTTTTTATGCTATATCATGATTAGGAGGCAAAGTAACTTTTTACTTATTTACTAATTTACTTATTTACTAAAGATATTTACTAATATCTTTCCATTAAAATACAGTATGCTACTGTAGAAAGTTTTTTAAAAGTCCGTTTTTTTTTTTTTTTCAGGATGTTTCTGCTGTTTTGCCTCCTTTGAATTTTAAGAATAGGTATCAGTATCACACAGGGTTTTCTGTCCTAGAGCATCCTGTGTGTTGCCTTTAAGTTTCACTTTGAAGGGTGAGGATGCTGACTGTTTCCAAAGGCTTCCTTCTGTGGATAGTTTAAAAAACTATGGATAGAGTAAAAAAAGTAACTGTGGATAGAGTAAAAAAAGTAACAAGAATAGATATTTTTAAGTGTGTGTCTAGCAAGGAGCACGAGCAATTGCATTTGAAGAATTTTGGACATGGAAACTCTAATTCTTCTGCTTTCTATTTGTGAAAGAGGATTTGAAATTTTAACACTGTATCTTTCCTATATGTAAACTAGTAACAGTGATTTCATAAATGGCCAGTAAGTTTGCAATAGATCTGATGTTTGTGTTTTACAAACAGTGGAAAGGAATGCTGAAAATAGTACTTGTCTGATCTCAGATGTCTTAGGCTCCAAACTCTACATAACCACTTGGTATCACTCATTGAATGCTCTGGTAATGTTGAAATTTTCTCTTTAAACAGGTTTTTTCTTTGTCTAAAACACACGCCTTTCAGTGTCAATTTCATCTTCTCCAGCCTCCCCATGTGCTTACCAGAGTGTCACATTTTCCTTCCAGAGGAAGCTGAAGCACTGTATCAAGTTCTTGAAGAAATTAGGCTTAACTCTCCTCCCCTGTTGATGACTTCTTATGGCATTTTACACACTAGTAGTGTTAAATGATGTCATTATTACTGTTTAATATTATCACTTCAAACTTTGGTTAACCAAGTGACTTAACCAAGGGACTTAAAGACCCTTTATGGATATTTTAGTCTGAGAGTTCTCTTAAAGTGATACTTCTGTATGTAATTTTTGTTTTGCCCAATGTCCGAATCCCGTGCGGGAAGAGAGAAGGCTTCCAAGACAATGCAATTCGCAAAAAGGGAAGTTTATTACTGACTCGAGCCAGGGCTTCTGCCGCATCCAACGCAGTGGTGCAGGGTCAGAGAGCCCCGAGCCCCAGCTGTAACATAAATTTATAGGGTGAACATAAGCAGTTGGTAGCTGGCTTAAGCGGATTGGTTACATGTTTGCAAAGCAATTTTATTGGTACAAAACTTTCCCGGGCTTTTGTTCAAACTTAGGCATTCGCTGGCTTTTCCGCTTTCCCTCACGTTCCCTTTGTTCCCTTTTGGGTGCCTGTTGATTGGCTGGCTCCAGGCGGCCTGACTGGGGTGGGGAATCTTACCATTTTAGGGGAAACCGAAACTTAGGTCCAGGCCGCCTGTTAGCCCTGGCAGCCTCACATTCCCCCCTGTCTTTGTTTCTATGGAAGGCCCAGTCATGGGTCTTCTAGATCATCTGTGGGGACAGTCGAATATTGAGATCTGAGTAACATTAGGTGGACGGACAGGCAGTGTGTTTTCCCTAACAACTCCCCCTTGAAAGACTTCATACTCAAGATGCTTTTTGGGAATTGGGGCGGAGGTCTCTTTCTTCTGTAACTTTTTCCAGCTGTGCCTGGGCATAGGCCTACCTAGCAGAGCAGAAGTCTCTCTATACCTGACCTAAGTTGGGGTGTTTTATATCTGAAACCAGCTTTTACTCTTGTAATAACAGCAACTTAGTTTGAAACTGTTGGCGCCTCTCAGAGGTAAAATAGACAGGGGCCAAACAAGAGACCTAACAGGATGGTCATCACTGGTCCCCAGAAACAGGAGGCACCGCTGGGATGATCGGCTGGTGGTCAAGCAACAGAGCTGTGTTCTAGGAATCTTATGTTTAGTCTGAAGTTACCATCTTCCACCTGAGTGGGGGCTCTAGTTCTGTAGAAGAACTCAAAAGACATTGTTATGCATATTTCTTTGAGTAGGAACCAGGACCCGTCTCAGTGCTGTACCACCATTTGATTGTTTCCCCTCTGTTTCTGTATTTTTTCCTTCTCTGATTGGCAGTTGTTTGAATCTACCCTTTGGAAGTCAGGGAAGGTCAAGGAGGCTGAATAAAGCCTATATTTTACAGTACAGCAGATCTGTACTCCAGAGTCGCCGCCCCGCAGAGTCCTGTCCAGTTTTAATTTAGGGAACAGGGCAACTATGACTGTGATAACTTTTTGTCAAAATGGGGCATAAGACCGCCTCAGCTTGGAGAAGAGGCACTGAATTGGAAGTATTCCTGAGTTCCAAGTCTTAGATCTGAGCCTTGTATGATTAAAATCTCAATCCCTTGGTCTGCCATTTTGTTGTAACATACCCAGTTAGTAGTAGCTGGAGAAGGTATAACTGGAGTTTTAATAGACAAAGTAAATCTCTTTCCTTTAGAAGAATAGGCCTGAAACCCAGTCTGGACCTGGCACTTCAGGGAAACTTGTAGCCAGGTGGCCAGTTGCCTAGCTTTATAAAAAGTAAGGTAGAAGTTACTAGCTTCCAGCAGACATTGTTTTGAGAGTGGTGGCATCTAAGCCTGACACGACTCAGAAAACTCAAGTGTTTAGCAATACAATGTCTAACCTGAAATTACACCCATAGTAACACCTGGTTATTTCCCAGGATGTCTGAACCATAGCTGAGTACTCTATTTTGACTTTTAATTGTAAAATTTTCTTTTTAAGAGCCAAAGCAGATGGCACCATTAATGATGTCAGTGTTTCTCTAGGTATGAGAAGATGCAAGAATTGGGACTCATAAAATCTCCTGAAAAGATCTAACTATCTGAAGGCCTGTTCTGCCAGTTTTTCCCAGAGCACGGAATGCCTCATTTTTTATCTTCACCCTGAACTCCTTTCAGGGCCGTTGAAAGTCAGCAGTTGCAGTGGCCATGATATAATCGCTGTAGATGTAGATGGCAAGTGTCAATCTTTAGTTGGCAGAGCCCCTTTTTGTTCATAAACTTGACCACAACTTTGAGGGGGGTGTTTTATGACCATTTTATCCCATGGTGCTGAGAATGTCCATTCTCAGGTTTGGCAAAGATTTTGTCAACCGGCCACTCAATGTGCTGTTACTGGACTAGGCCATAAAACAGTATCTAAAATTCTCTGGACCACCTGTCTTACTAGCCTCTTGGTCCAGGAAAACATTTCCTCTTGTTGCTTTTTCTCATAGCTAGAGTTACACTGTCATTATCATCGATCTCATAGGGAACTATATATTATTTTATCAGAGGCCTCAGTCACACATTTGGCACTGTAAGAAATAGCAATTTTGTAAAACAGGTGAAATACAAAGAACATAACCATCAGTATTAGTAAAGTCACAAGTAAGACCTAAGAGCTTCCATTAGATGTAGCCCAGTATATCCCAGGTCGTCTGACTTAGTCTACTCTGTACCAATCTTTATCTTTCAGGGAAATTACACATTTGCACCACCATCTAGAAGGCACACAGCCCAGTTTTCTAGTGTTATTAGACTGATTATCTTTAGTATGATTTAATTGTTTTTAACAGAGGAGACTTTAAACCTAAATTACCATAGCCTGGTGTTATCCATATAAATCTATCTCATAATTGTGATTTTTTTTTTTTTGCTAAAACTTTTCTTGTTGTTCTGATTGAGCTTGAGGAATAGAAAAAGGCTCAAATTTATAGCCAGAGTCAGAGTAGGCATTATTAATTGGCCCAGTGAGGGGATCCTGTCTGGTAGTATCATAGTGACCTGAATATGACTAAAATTTTTTAAGTAAATTTCCTCAGGGCCAACCAGTTAGAATCTTGTAGTAGAGAAATTTACCAAGGTAACCCAGAACTAGATACAGGTAATTGGCCACAGACCCAACAATTGGATTGATTTCTAAAACTGGCATAGAATCAGGCCTATGATAGAAAAGCATTTGATTTATATACAAAGGTCTAAGAAGTCAAGAGAACACTATAAACAATCATACGAATCAGGTCCAACATCTTGGACAAGCTGTCTACCTCTGATGTCGTCATCTTCTCATCCTGGTGTAGTGTAGTTTCTCTTGTTTGAGCATCATTTTAAGGTGAGATCAGGTCAGCTGTCTTCTCTATATACCAATCCAGTGTAGGGGCCTTTGGAAGTGGGAATTAATCTAAGAGTTAATTTCCCTTCAGTTTCATTGTGCATGAGCTAGTTAAGAGTACCTGATAAAAAGTCGTTCCATCCAGGTTGGAGACAGTCTCTTAAATTATGTATTTTTCCAGTCCTGGTTGCAGGTCATGAGGCATCTGATCTTCATCCAAAGATAGATTACTGAGATAAGCTTCAGAAACAAACTTTCACATTAATATCACATAACAGAATTGATCATAGACTTTTTATTTTGCTGAAACACTTATAGAATCTCAGACTGAACTTTTAATATAAAACAGGGCTGGAAAACTCACACCAAAGGCTTATCACAGATTTTGCCTAACAAATCTAGGTGAACTCTTTTCTTTTAAGGTCTCAAAAATTCCTTGAGATTTTTGTACCTGTTAGTGAGATAACCTTTTTAGCTCATTTGATAAACTTACTGGAAACTTAAGAGTTTCAAATTTCTGGACGAGTCAGAGAGAGAGAAAATATAATTGTTTTGTTTATAACGTGTAATTTTACCAAATTATTTTTATAATTAGTTTAAGAGGAAGGTTTTCTCTACTCCCGGAAAACACATGATTTAAACCTGTAATTTCTCAGATAGAAACCATAAAAGTTATAAGCATATTCGCTGGTTCATTCATTCCTTTGTTAACTTTTGTGAAGTCATCAGGTTTTTCATCAGAATACCAAGACATATCAAAATGTTAAGAACTCTATATAATTTCTAGGATATCTGTATTGGTAATTTTTCATACATTATAACATGAGTGGATTTATTACTCATTTGATAATCTTTTTCATGTAATTTAACCAACCAAATAAACAGTTTAATATCTCTCTTTGGGATGTTTCAAGGGCCCTCTGAAAACACCCCAAAGTTAGCTAGATGTCAAAGGAACTTCAAAAGAATTCGATTCAGGAAGTTTTATTGAAAAGATCAACTAAAGGCTTTAGAACATTTGGTCAGATTTAGTCAATGTTGATGGGTGTATCATTTAGCTTGTTGATATGTCACAATGGGCACAAATACCAAGCCTCAAGGTCTAGTGAAAGTCAGCTCCGCCATCTTGGACCTAATTGGCTCTAACCAGTTTTCTTATGACCATGACATTTTTAACAAAATCTATTTATTTAACTAATTGTAATCTAATTTTAGAAAATCTTGATCATGCATAACTCTTTTTAGTATTTTTTCATACTTTTTTTTTTTTACTGAAAGCACACTTCTTGCTTTTTTTTTTAGCAACCAAGAGCTAACTTTTACATTAGCATTTTATAGATTGGTGAGCATAAATACCCGTGATAATTTTTAAAACCCTTGTTTTCTTAAAACATTTTAGGATGGCATCAAACATTATTCATTTATAGTCCCAAATCTCTTTAGTTTTTCTGTAAAAGGAAATCAGTATTTAGTAGTAAATGTTTCAAAATCTTATTTCATTTGGAAATGACCTAATTATTTAATAGACTTCCAATACTTAGTATAGCACAACCCTTAGAAATTCAAGTTACACCAATCTGGAGAGACTATTTTAAACAGATATTCTTAGAGAATAATTATTTTTAATAGAGTTTATATACAAACTCATACCTCATTTACATTTTTTAGAAGTTTTTTTTACTCGAGGTAATTTCCTTGTCAACAAACATGTAACAGACATAATATTTAACTTATATTAAACCTAGGCACAATGAAAACATTTCACTTGATGTTAATTACTCTAAGACATGTCTATATTAGATAGGTCAACAAACATTAATATCAGGTATTTAATACTGAATATTTCCCAGTTCACTAAACCTGGAATTTATTGTTTAATTTAGAATTATTTGATTTGTAAGCGCTTACCCCTTCTTAAGCCAATTAAATACAGCTCATTTACAAATTAACCTAAAAATATTTTCCAGAGATAAAGACATACCAAAACATATTCAGACAGACACAGTGCAAGATCTATCTTCATTTTCTAAGTTTGGTCATGAATTAGATATTACAATATAAAATTTAAATAAATAACATTTTTAAAGGCTTCTTTTTTTTCCTTTTCTTCTCAGTCTCAGGAGTTAAAGATGGTCTAGATGAGTGTTCTTGAGAGCCCTGGTCTCAAGGCACAGGGAAAGAAAATCAAGTTTTAACAAAACGGCAGCAGGTCTAAATGGTGGCCAGACAAAGCAAAATAGTCGTCACAAATCACAACACAGAACAGAGTTAAAACACACATATAAACCTGGCAGTTCTCATCAGACACTCCCTTAAATACAAGAATACAGTCTCTCAGAAAACCTTCTATAGAGACACAAAACTTCAGATGTCTTCAAAGATTTCAAAAGGAGGAAAAGAAGCCAGGTTGAAAGAAGGAGGAGGAGGACCGGAGACAATGCCGGCACACACACAAACACGGAGAGCTGAAGACAAACATATGGACAGACAAACGTCGGCTGATAACATAGCGCTGGGTTTTTGGGCCCCCTGAATTCTCTTGCCTCCCGGTAGCAGGTTCACCTTACCGAATGGCATCCACTGTTCACCAGACTTGGGGTCAGGAGAGGAACTTTCCTTCCCGCAGAATCGTCTGCCTTCCAGCGCGTCTGCTGGCCTCGGCCTTACGCCGGCTGGAACGTTTAATCCGTTCCCCCCTTCACAGAAAGCTTTCTTCTGCGCCAGATACCTTCTTGCTTCCCAGCAGGGCCTCGGATTTACACTGGACTTTCCTGTCCTGCCTGAGCACCGGTGTTATTATTTATCCTTCCCCTCTGTCCTGTAAGTGTTCTCTTCTCCCGGTCAAGGGATCCCAGACGAGACCCCAAATGTTTTGCCCGATGTTCGAACCCCCGAGCAGGAAGAGAGAAGGCTTCCAAGACAATGCAATTCGCAAAAAGGGAAGTTTATTACTGACTCGAGCCAGGTCTTCTGCCGCATCCAACGCAGTGGTGCAGGGTCAGAGAGCCCCGAGCCCCAGCTGTTACATAAATTTATAGGGTGAACATAAGCAGTTGGTAGCTGGCTTAAGCAGATTGGTTACATGTTTGCAAAGCAATTTTATTGGTACAAAACTTTCCCGGGCTTTTGTTCAAACTTAGGCATTCGCCAGCTTTTCCGCTTTCCCTCACGTTCCCTTTGTTCCCTTTTGGGTGCCTGTTGATTGGCTGGCTCCAGGCGGCCTGACTGGGGTGGGGAATCTTACCATTTTAGGGGAAACCGAAACTTAGGTCTGGGCCACCTGTTAGCCCTGGCAGCCTCACAGAAGCCAGCACCTGGAAACACTGAATATACACACAGCACAAACCTCACTGTGTATTTTGTTAGAATAAAAATACTTGCGGAAAGTGCTGGTTTTTTAAAAAGCAGCAGTGATCTGGGTTTTGTTTTGGGGGTTTTTTTGTTTTGCAATTTCATTCCATTCTTGACAAAAGCTTCTATTTAAGTAGTTTATTATGAAAAGCTGTCAACATTAACTTAAAGGAAGGGGTGCGGAGGTATGTAAATTGTCCGCTAAAAAATTAAAACACTGAATATGAAAAAAATATAAATTGATTCCTCCCACCCACTTTTCCACTTCAGCAATTTTTTCTAGTTTAAGTGCTAGCACAATCACTTAAATGAACTATATTTGCAAAAATTACTGCCTCAATTGTATAAAACCAAAACCTAGGTATTCATGATACCTATTAGTACAGGTATTTAAAAGTATAAAATATTGCATACTGAGATATGTAAGGAAGAAAGATCATTATATTAAGTTAAAATCCCACGGAAAATTTTAAGATTACAGAGCCCATGAACTCTTCATTGAAAACAGCCATTAGGGCCATTTGCAAATGGAATTTCTAACTTATAAATGGTTATTATAAGTGAGGTAATTTACAATTAACATTTTCAAGATAACATGCCCACTATTTCTTTTAAATATAGTTCCTTCCAAGTACACTCCCTCAAGGCCGCTCGCTGCCCTATATAACCACCTGTATCTGAGGGTATGCACTGTAATTAAGAGAGCCGGTCACTAAGGCGCCATGAGGCCTGTGCAGGGAAAAACAGGAAAAAAAGATTCCTGCGGCCAACCAGTGACTAATCTTTTGACAATTCCTTGAATAAGGAAGGCTCTCTTTAGGATGGCTCAGCTGTGACTCCTAGGCTCTTGTAAATCAATCTAGACCGAGAGAAGAAAGATGAAAAGTAGCAGAGAAGACAAGTTGAGGAATCTGCCTGGGAGGCAGAGGCCACAGAGGAGTGGGTTGTGTTTTGTTTGAACCAGTATGTGCCTCATGTAACAGGAAACTGTCCTGCTGGGTGTGAATGCTATAGGAGTGTGGTTTGTTTTGCAATCTGCTTATCCTTTCATGGGATTCCTCAAGAGGCAGGTGTCCTAATGGCTTTTTAAGTGCCTGAGCTGTGCTTGCACAACTTTAACTGGCCCGATCCCCAGTTTAAGGAAGAAGAGGAAAAAAGAGGAAAGGAGAGGCCTCATCAGCTTGGGTGGCAACTACTACAGTGCAATGGACTATGGCACCTTTGGAACACAGCAGAGAGTAACCTTGGCCAAAGATCAACTGCTTCCACAGGCACTTGTTCACCACAGTTCAAGGAAAAAGAAATTACAGAAGAGAGTGGAGGGGAGGGGAAGAAGCACCTGCAGGCTCCCTGTTGTGGGCTGTGTGTGGGTTGGAAAAGAAATCTCCACTGGAAAGGATGCAGAATGAAAGAAAAATAGAGTTCACTAAATCACTAAAGCATTTGCTCCTAGGAAGGAAAGCTAGGACAAACCTAGACAGTGTATTAAAAAGCAGAGCTATTACTTTGCCAACAGAGATCTATAGTCAAAGCTATGGTTTTCCCAGTAGTCATGTATGGATGAAAGATCTGGAACATAAAGACAGTTGAGCAAAAAAAAATTTTTAATTAGAAACAAAAAGAAGGCTGAGCACCAAAGAATTGATGCTTTCAAAATGCGATGTTGGAAATGACTCTTGGGAGTCCCTTGGAGAGCAAGGAGATCAAACAAGTCAATCCTAAAGGAAATCTGTCCTGAATATTCATTGGAAGGACTAATACTGAAGCTGAAACTGCAATACTTTGGCCACCTGATGCGAAGAACTGACTCAATGGAAAAGACCTGGAAGGCAGGAGAAGGTGATGACAGAGAATGAGATGGTTGGATGGCACCACCGATTCAATGGATATGAGTTTGAATAAGCTCCAGGAAACAGTGAAGGACAGATAGGGAAGCCTGGAGTGCTGCAATCCAGGGGGGGTCACAGAGAGTCGGACATGAAGAGCAACTAAACAACATAATAAGGTATACAATCACTGAAGAACACAGTGACAAAGTAAGTTAAAGTGATAAACGAAGTTTATTTGGACTTGGGGCTCTGAAAAGTTCAGTCTCTGCTCTCCGACCTCCTCCCACCACGGCTCATGGACCTGGAGGAGTTCTGGCTGCTGCTCCTGCTGCTGTGGTCCCTTCTTCTTCCACTGCTTCGGGAACTGTGCCTTCCCCAGCTTCTAGACCCATGTTTGTGAGATTTCTCGCCCTCGTGACTGCTCCTCCTCTTCCTATCAGCGTCCTCTCTCCTCTTGTAGGAGTGGGCCCGCACAGGGCTCCTCCTCCTCCTTTGCCAGTTATAGTAGTCTTCACGGTGGTCCAGCCTCACCCTCCTCCCTGAGCTCTTCCCAAAGGAGGAGCCAGTCCAAACTGGAGATAGGTAGATGTCTCCATCTGCTTCGCAAAACTCATTGTTTGGATTTCTGAACACGTGAAGAAAGTTGCAGTGTTTCCCTCTAGGACACTGCTGTATTTCAAATAAACCTGCAATGGCACAGTGAGGAAACACCATTTATTGCTGGCACTTCATCCTTTTCACAAGGTACAGGGCTGGTGTACCAGTGTAATAAGACTGTTTTCTCCCACATATTTAAAATGGCTTGTGCAAACTGATTTCACAGTTCAGGCTCACAGATTTCAAAAACATTCAAATGTTCTAACAAACTGGCATTACAAAAGCTAAAGTTTCACAACTTAGTAAGAACATCCCATTTCCCCACTGGATTACACAACCAAACAAATTGTGACCACAGTTTTCTAGGGTTTCACCATCCCACATACTGACAATGAAGATCCCAATTGTGAAGAACACACTCCTTGGAGTCTAGGTGGTAGTGTGATTTGAGAGCAGAGTGGTACTAAGATAATTACTAGTATTGTACTAGGTACAATAACATACATTTTCCTTGTATTTTAAAATAAGATGATAAATATTAACATACTAGTTTCAAATTTACCAAGGTCTCTTAATACGAAACATTCTTGTCAAACTGAAATCTATTTTAATAATCCCAGTGGGGTTTTTGAACTTAGTAAAACAGCAGTAAATTCCTCAAATATGTAAAATAGTTAAAAGTGAAACAGATACCATCCTCCTAGACACTATATACAAAAGCTAACTTAGACAAACCCTAGACTTAAACTATAAAATTCTTTAAAAATAGATGAAGTAAATTTCATCAAAATTAAGAACTGTGTCTCAAAGTACACCAGCAAAAAAGTGTGCTATAAAATTTGTTTGCACAGCATACACATGTAATACAGGGCCTCTATATTATCTAAAGAACACTTACAACTCAATAATAAAACAAGTAATTCAGTAAAAAACAGAGAACTGACTTCTCATTCCTTCAGATTATTGTAAATTTGACCAGTAAATTCATAAAAAGATGTTCAACATAACTGGCCATTACAGAAATACACAATGAGATAGTATGTCACACTTGACAGGATGGGTAAAATATAAAGAAAATTAACTGTATTATGGGTATATGGAAACCCAGTAGTCATATACTGCTGGTGTAGTTATAAAAATAATTCAGTTGCTTTACAAAATTATTAAGCAGTTTTTCAAAATATTAAACCTAGAATTACCATGAAAGTGAAAGTGAAGTCACTCAGCCGTGTCCGACTCTCAGCAACCCCATGGACTGCAGCCCACCAGGCTCCTCCGTCCATGGGATTTTCCAGGCAACAGTACTGGAGTGGGTTGCCATTTCCTTCTCCATAAGAATTACCATATGATCTTGCAATTATGCTATGAATCATGTGCACACAAGCAACATACATAAAAATCTGTGGGTGAATTTTCACAGTAGCATTATACATAATAGCCAAAAGGTGGAAACAATCTGAGAGTCGATCAACTAACAAATAAATAAACTGTTATCAGTACTATTGATTCTGAACTGCAGTACAGGAGAAAACTTTTGACAGTCCCCTGGAAAGGAAAGAGATCAAACCAGTTCATTTTAAACAAAATCAATCCTGAATATTCACTGGAAGGACTAATGTTGAAGTTGAAGCCCTAAGACTCTGGCCACCTGATGTGAAGAGCCAATGCACTGGAAAAGACCTGATGCTGGGAAAGACTGAAGGAAGAAGGAGAAGGGGATGACAGAGGATGAGATGGTTGGATGGCATCACCGACTCAACGGACATGAGTTTGAGCAAGCTCTGGGAGATGGTGAAGGACAGGGAAGCCTGGAGTGCTGCAGTCCATGGGGTCGCAAAGAGTCAAGACACAAGTTGGCAACTGAACAAGAACAACAAATCAACAGTTTACCACAGAAAGCAGTATAATTCATATACAAAAAGGACGAAGTTCTCATACATGCTATTGATACAATATGGATGTATCTTGCAAACGTGCTAAGCCAAAGAAGTTAAGACACAAAAGGTCAATGTCATATGACTCCATTTATATGAAATGTCCAGAATAGACAAATCTATAGAGAAGATGTGGGGAAGCAGAGAATGGTGAGCGGCTGTTAACAGATGTCAGATTTCTTTGAAAGTGAAGAAAATGTTCCATAATTAGGGGTGATCATCACGAAGCTGTGAACATGATAAAAAAAAAAAAAAACAGCACTAAACTGTGCACTTTAAAAAGGTACGTTTTGATAGTTTTTTGTTTTCCTCTACACTGCTGTTGTTATTTTAAAAAGCTGAATAGTTCTTGTTTCAGGGGAAGTCAAATGGGGTATCCAGGAACTGAGAAAACTACTGAACTTTAGAGAGAAAACACCTTTTATCCTTTCATGTTACAAGTCTTAAAACTTATGCTGAATTTGGTCTTTTAGTTTTCCTTCTAAAAGCTACCCCTACCCCCACTTTAATATGCTTTAAAACTAGCAGCATAAAACAAACAAACAAACAAACAAAAAACCTAGCAGCATCAATGAAGAGCCAGCTGACAAACCCCTATTGTGATTCAGAATTTTTAAGTTATTTTTTAAATAAGCAATTTTAAGAAGTGAATACAAAGCAAACAAAGAAGAGTAATGTAAAAGAGAAGTGTTCCCCAAAGACATTAGAGCATCTTTTTTCATCCTGGGGCACTTCCATTTTGGCTAAGCCCATAAAGAGGAAGAAATTTAAAAATAAGAAGGCCAAAGAACTGTTAGATAGTGTCAGCAAAGTCCACATATCCATGAATTACTCTCAAGTGTCCATTAATTAGTCTGATTGGACCCTTAACAGACTCCACACAGCTATTATCAATCTCTAATTTACAAAACTGTGTTTCATGGAAGGCAGAAACTATGACAGGATGACATGACAGAAAATAAGCGAAGATTCATTAAGGATAAAAGACAGATAAAAATCACTCAAGTGAGAAGAGCCAAAGAACAGAAAACACCTCTAATACTGTAATAAGTAAAATGCGACTTCTTAACGTTGTACACAAAATGCAAAATCAAAGATTAGATAACCTGACTCTGCCACCAATGCATTGTGAACTCATTTTTCATGGCGTAACATGACCCACATGGCCTATTACAGATCTAAAATGTCATGTCCTTTACATAATTCTCATGTGTGGAAAGATAAAAACTGTGGAAACTATGATTCAGCTTTTTAAAAACTCTCTTTAAAGTTTGTTTTTTTTCCCTGCTAAGAATCTCCTTTTATATAACTGGAACAATCAAGGGGGAAAAAATCATCATGTTGTATTTTACCACAAATTGCCATTTTCCATCGGGTCACTGGGCAGAATTCACACTGAAGTTGTCGTCCTGCATACCATCGTCCATTAAACAGAGAAAGGGCTGCCTGGCATTCTTCTTCCCTTTAAACCACAAATTAAGATGCACCTTAATGTTCTAATCTATACATATAACTCTATCATCTATTAAAAAACCCTTTTGTTAATTTACTATAGGACTGCCTAAAGTTACTACTAACAGAGTCTTTACTAGAGCTTCTAAAACTCAACATTTACTAGGAATCCTTTTTACTATGCCTCCAAAATGTTCTGAAGGATGCAAACCAGGTGTTAATCCAATAAGAGTTGACTATTAAAATGCAAAGTGTTTTCATTGTTAGAAAATGTTCTTTTTCAGCTAGAATTTCTATTGCTCTACAGTGGTTCATGTAACCAGTTAGATGTGTGATGGCTGAAGCAAATATCAAGACAAAACAATATACACTAACTTTTTCTTAGCTGGTAAAATATACTTAAGATCTGTATTGGCTTCAATTTCAATTTATACTTCTAAATTCTCCATTCTAGTTATCCTTGTTTCCAAGTTGTATTTTAATTACTAAATTGATAAATAATAATATAGCTACTGAAAATTTTTAAAAATCATATAAATATACAAAGAATGTAATACATTTCCTGTATCAACTATTGATATATACATTTTAAATGTGTATAAAAGAGATATAGTCAGTGGGATCACAGAAGTCAACATAAACAAAACAGATGTGCCAGGAAATATGCATATATTTATGTTCAGAATACTTACGATTGATACTGAACATATACATTGCCCCTCAGATGAGGTTCCAGGTTGCAACTGACCTAAGGAGCAATGAAGTCTATTATAGAAAATAACTTAGAGAAAAAAGATTCAGCTATCAAATACACTTTGTCTAACAGCTAACAAATACACAAATACATTAGCATTACCCAATGTGTTTACCAACAAAAGATTCCCAAACTGAGATAATACTCTCAGTTTTATTAAAGCCTTCTTAAAAATTAATCTTTTTTTTTGCTGCACCATCCAAACATGTGAAACTTCCCCAACCAGGGATCAAACTCCTGCATCGGAAACTCAGAGTCTTAACCACCTGACCACTAGGATGTCCAAAAGGCATCTTCATCATACAGCAGCACTGCAGGCCTCCATTATTAGATCTCTGTAGATCAGATTCAGTATTCAATAAATACAAAATGTTTCCATATGCATGAGACTATAGGAAAGGTAAATTAGTTATAACATAAGCCATGAAATTCAAATTTTATTTTTGACTAACATTGTAAAATAAGTAGAATGTTAGTTTTACTTTGTTGAAATGTTGAAGCCATTTCTTTCTATTCTTTTCTCTCTTGCTCACATCTTGGAATTCCAGACACAGATGCATATATACATGTATTTATATAACAGTAGAAAAACTTTCAATCATAGTAAAGTTAGGACTTTTTCCCCAAAATAATTTTCAAATTTAACCAATTTGTTAGTTTATTAGAGCACACCCCTACCCAAAAGGAGGGGGGGTGGTGACATCAGTAATGAATTACACTATACATACTAGTACTCCTACAGGAACAGTGAAAGGCCTTAAAACACTGATCAAGTAAACATAAAGGTAATTAAACCAGTTATACCAAAAATCTTTTTAAAATTTCCATAACAAATGTTTAAAAATCTTTCATACTAAAAACTTACTAACTGCTTTCCATTTATGAATTACCAGCCTGATAAGTATAAGCTTGGCAAATAACATATACATATCTCAAGAGATTTGGTTTGCTTCTAGACAACTGCAGTAAAATATTACAATAAAATGTGTTACCCAAATTTTTTGGTTTCTGAAAGCATATAATAAATAATGTTTAAACTATACTGAAGTTTATTAAGGGTGGGTGCAAAAGCATTATATCTAAAAAAACAAAAAACAAATGTATATACCTTAAAAGACTTCATTGCTAAAAAAAAATGCTAACCATCATCTGCACCTTCAGCAAGTCAAAATCTTTTTAGATCAATAACATCAAAGGTCACTGATCAGGGAAATCATAAGAAATACAATGAAAAAGTTAGAAATTCTGCAAACTACAAAAATGCAGCTGCAAAATGATGCCAATAGATCTGCTCAATATAGAACTGCAATTTACCTTCAATTTCTACAAAAACCTCAGTTTTACCTATGAATTGCAGCTGAAGTATGTGAGTAAAGTAGTCAGGGCTTCTGTGGTGACTCAGTGGTAAAGCAACTGCTGGTAATGCAGAAGATGTGGGTTCCAAAGGTCCGTGTAGTCAAAGCTACGTTTTTTCCAGTATTCATGTATGGATGTAAGGGTTAGACCCTAAAGAAGGCTGAACACTAAAAAACTGATGCTTTTGAACTGTGGTGTTGGAGAAGACTTTTGGAGTCCCTTGGACTCCCAACCAATTCGCCCAAAATCAACTCTGAGTAATCACTGAAACTCTAATATTCGGGCCACGTGATGAGAAGAGCTGACTCATTTGAAAAGACCCTGATGCTAAGAATGATTGAAAGCAGGAGGAGAAAGGGATGACAGAGAATGAGATGGTTGAATGGCATCACCAACTCAATGGACATGAGTATGAGCAAGCTTCAGGAGATGGTGATGGACAGGGAAGCCTAGAATGCTGTAGTCCATGCTGGATTCCTTGTAGTCCAAAGAGCCAGCTACGATTGAGTGACTGAACAACAAAAGACAAGTGAAGGTCTGGACCTTCCTGGTGGCTCAGTGGATAAGTATCTACTTGCCATTGAATGGCACTGATCCAGGAAGGTCCCTATCCCTGATCCAGGAAGATCCCACACGCCTCAGGGCAACAAAAGCTCTGTGGCACAACTACTGAGATAACAAGCTGCAACTATGGAGCCGATGGTCAAAAGGAGAAGCCACTGCAATGAGAAGCCCACACAATGCAACTGGAGAGTAGTCCCTGCTCACCACAATTAGAAAAAAGCCTGCACACAGTAACGAAAACCAGCACAGCTTTTCCCGTCCCTGAAAAAGTCATCTTGTGGTCTTTGGTAGTTCCAAAAAAAATACTATAATGTATACTTTGGGCAGAAATTGCAAGCTGGAACCATCACTATAATACAACAACCAGAAAGCTGTGTTACAAGTATGGAGGTGCATTCCCCATTATATGTAGTCCATAAGCAAACTCTTCAGAGTGCTATCTGCAGAAGACCTTATGCAGAGAACTCAAAGGCTGGAAAAGAGTTGGTCCATAAAGGTACCGAATGGATGAAAAGATGTCTTTTCATCAAAAGTTTAGAAACTAGCACCATGCCAGTACTTATTTACAGTTGCATTAGTACCTCTACTTTATTGGCAACAAAGCTCAATGGAGAGGGAGAGACAAGGACTTAACATTTCCTTGCAACATGAGGCAGGACCTGCAGCATGGCACAAATCCCACCTATGTAAACAGCCTGTGCTCTCGCTTTCCCATCCCAGATGGCACTTCAGAGGGAGGCAGACCAGTTCGTCCTCTAGACACATTGCTCATGCCCACCTTAAACTGGATCACTTTCCCCATGTTCTTGAACTCAGGAAGCACGTCATCATAAAAGTCCAGGAACTGCTGGTAGATTTCTTCCTCACTGTACTCTAGGCTTGCATCAGGGTCGTAGTCATCCCTTCCACACTGCTCCATCCCAAACGTTGTAAACATGCTTTTAATAAGCAGTGTGGGACTTGATGTTGGGAAATTGTGTTTACGTGAACACCTGCACATGAAGGAAAAAGTTCAGTAGTCCAGTGTGAGAAATTACACATAGAGAAACTTGATTCAAAATATGAGTTAAAGGCTCAAGCAACTTAGTTGTTTCAAGTGAACTGTAAGACGACAAACGTCACTCAAACTTTACATTTCAACACAACAAAACTATTAAAGGCTGACCAATAAAGTGAATCTCATTGAAATGTAAAGGTGGGAATTATTTCCAAGTTTAAATGCCATTCACTTGCTTTTTACTGAAGTTCAGGAAGCCTGTTATATAAAAGCTTACAGAAAAAGATGGTCCTCTCGCATGACAAGTCACTGTGACAGTGTGACATAAATGTACCAGATGAGATGCTCAGGAGAAAGGTCAGATGGCTTTATACAATCTTCAATTAAACCAATGCTTACATAATAGTGTAAATTAAGAGTTTCCAGGAAATATCCTAATGGTCCAGTGATTAGGATTCTAAGTGGAGCAGTTTTGCTCCCTGGCTGGGGACCTAAGACCCTGCATGCTACATAACCAAAAACAAGTTTCCAGTTAATGGCTGTATATTGCTGATAATGTTCATGATGCCAACTGTCTTGCTGATCACACTGTCGGCTCAACCCAGCACAGGCAACTTGTGACTGAGAGGGTGGAAAGAGACTCAAGCAGTCATAACAGAGCCTCTCTTCTGGTTGACAAAGCAGACGTAATGTAGCCATAACATAACCTCATAAAATATAACCACGATATTCTTTCAATGTAGCCCTGATGCAGCAGGAGCAACAGCTTTCACTGTGAAGATCACAGAGGCATACTGCACAAAGTAATGTGTAACCAAGTGACTATCTCGCTACACAAATGCACCATGCTACAAGTGACCTCAACTGTTACATAAACTTCCTGACATCCATGCACAGTGCTACAAAGGAGCTCAGCTGTTACCTGATTGTGCAAAGTCACTGCTTACAGTACATGGGATGAAAAGGAGTGAAGTGCGGGTAAATATGCTTGACTTGCACCATCTTGTTAGTTTCCCCCTGATGATATATTTCAATATTATTGTATGCAAAAAGGTTCATAGTTTTCATGGCATGTATTTTTCATCTGACCTTACTAATGCACTAGGACAAGCACATCTTTACAAAGTTCACTTTGTAAAGAAATGACCTCATACCTTGATAAGTTCATCTGAGAGATGATCAAGGAGATCCGACCTACCTTATAGTCTACTCTGTGTTTGTTATATGGCATAATATACACATACACATACATATACACACACATACAAGGATACTTTCTGCAATTTACAATGGATCAAGGCTGAACAGACTCAACTTTCAATAATCCATAAAATATGACCTTTATTATATAATCTGCTTTCATGTCCTAAGATAAAATGAGGAAAACTTCTTTCAGCTCAAGTTTCCAACTAATTAAAAATTAATGTATTCTAGTTAAAAACTGGTCAGCTATAGGTGCCAGCAGTTCAAGGAGAGAGAACAGCGAGTTGCTTCATGGATTCATATTGTAAGATGAAAAAGTATATAGAGATTATACATTTATGTACCTACCAATACAATGCATACAGAATGCCAATACTTATTATGCATACCTCTGAAATGTTGAGTGTTACTGTCCAAATGACCTCCTAGATTTTTCAGCTTGCAGTCTGACATATTCCAAAGTAGCTACTAACAGAATTCAAAGGATTAACCTCAGCTGACATTGTTAACTCTAAACTGAAATATTATTGGTTTAAATAAATATAGCAGTAAACAAAGACCTTAATTAATGAATTTAAAATTCTGTTCACAGGCTGAAACTCAGCTCTAGCTCCCAGGGTGTCAAATACGCATCTGTGAATTTTGGAACCAAGTCAAGTCACTCACTTCAGGGAAAATTCCCACTGAAGCGGGAAGCATCCATACAAGCTTGAGTGTATTAAACAATGAAGTTAGGTGAGAGAAGGCAACCCTCTGTGATTCCCAAAAGCACTTTAAAAGAACTGGAAGGCATTAAAATCCAGAGTCAAATCTATTACATATTCATTACAATTTGTTTCCTTCTTTCCACTTTGCTTCCTATTTTCTCTTTATTTAACTCAGTATGTAGCTTTTTAAATTCACTTTTGGAAGTAGGTTAAGGTATAAACAAACAGTCATGACAGATATTGCATACTCTTCACTAGCAGTTATCTTTCTTTGGAGAGCTGGTGGAGAGAACTGCCAAAGCTGTTACTTGAACAAACGCTAATTCCAGAAAGATTCAAACTTACTATTTATAAAAACAAGCAACCAAAGAAATGCTTATGTTATCAGCATATCTCTCTGATGATCTCACAAATGAACATTCCTGACTCACTCTCACATACACACACACTGTTTGGACATTTTTAATGTGAACTTCATATGCCTGTGCAAGTATTAAGAACTGATACAAAATAATCAGTGTGTAATGACAGTGTGTAACCTTTTAAATTCATTTTCACCAGGGCTTCCCTAGTGGCTCAGATAGTAAAGAAGCCACCTGCAGTGAGGGAGACCTGGATTCAATCCCTGAGTTGGGAAGACCCCCTGCAAAAGGGCATGGCAACCCACTCCAGTATTCTTGCCTGGAAAATCCCATGGACTAAGTAGCCTGGCAGACTATATTCAGTCCATGGAGTCACAAAGAGTTCAACATAACTGAGTTACTAGGTACAGCACAAACTAATCTGACCACTGTGGATGTCTCTGTGGAACAACTCTCACGTGTGACTTTCTGAATCTCTCCTTTTCTCACATGAACCCAATAAAAGGATAATCTTTATCTTTTTTGCTGCACCTCAAAGCTTGTGGGATCTGAGTTCCCTGATCAGAAACTGAACTTGGGTCCCTGGCAGGGAAAGCACACTGTCCTAACAAGTGAACCATCAGTGGAGTCCCAAGGATAACTTTAATTTTAAAAACTTATGTATTGTTGGCTGCATTGTGTCTCTGTTGCTACATGAGCTTTTCTCTAGTTACTACGGGAGCCACTAGTTGTGGTACACCGGCTCCTGATTCCTGGCTTCTCTTATTGTAGAGCATGGGCTCTAGAGTGCCCATATTTAGTTTTCCTGCAGCATGTGGCATCTTCCTAGACCAGGGGTCAAACTGCTGTCCCCTGCACTGCAAGGGAGATTCTTAATCACTGGACCACCAGGTAAGCCACACGGATAACCTTAAATAACCAAGGAAATATTAGTGATAGAATAAAAACAAGGGGTGAGGCAGCTAAAAACTTGAAAAGGAACTTCAACTTTGGTTCAACTTCTCACACACGTGTGTCTCAGTTGTCTTTCAAAAATAATCCACTAAATACTTTTGAGTGTTAGTATACTAAACCAATGAATTACTGTTTTTTATGAGATTAAACCTACAGTTGGATTCTAACAGTTACAAAAAGGAGTAAAATCCCTCGTCTTAGTTTCTGATTCCTCAAAGGGACTCTTTCACTGCTTACCAGACTTTATGAATACCTTCATAAATACTATCAGCAAATACAGTCCCCAACTATAGAATATATATACATATAAAAGCAGTTAAATACTCTACATGAATGGTTCTCAATTCCAGACATTTAAAAATATCTGAGACTTACACATACATAATTGGAGATGAGCCTGAAGAACATGTTTTAAAAGTTTTTCAGTGCCATGTGGCAATGAAGTTTATGTGACACAACCAAGAGTAGCCCCTGCTCACAGTAACTACAGAAAGCCTGTGAGCAGCAATGAATAAAAGACCCATTGCAGCCAAAAATAAAAATTTTTTTAGAAAAAAGTTTTCTCAGATGATCCTGATGTAAATCACAATTCAGGATAATTATTATTATTATTTTTAGGATTATTATTTTTAGAAACGTGAAAAGGTGAAGACAAGTTTAGGCTGAAAAAAAAAAAAGGAAAATCTTTTTTGAAGGAAAAAACTCACAGCAAGGATAATATTATGAATAAATATATAAAAGAATGAAAGTCTCATGGATTTGTCTATTCATTTCTGTTTTAGGGAATGTTATGAGGTGGCACTAGTGGTAAAGAACTGCTAATGCAGCAGATGAGGGTTCAATCCCTGAGTCAAGAAGATCCCCTGGAGGAGGGCGTGGCAAACCACTTCAGTCTTCTTGCCTGAGAATCCCATGGACAGAGGAGCGTGATGGGCTATGGTCCATGGGGTCACAAGGCAGATACAGATTTGTGACTAACACAAAAACAACAAAGATCATGATGAGATCTTCTCATGAAAGTGAAGTCACTCAGTCATATCTGACTCTTTGCGACCCCATGGACTGTAGTCCCCCAGTCTCCTCTGTCCATGGAATTTTCCAGGCAAGAGTACTGGAGTGGGTTGTCATTTTCTTCTCCAGGGGATCTTCCTGACCCAGGGATTGAACTCTTTACCATGTGAGCCACCAGGGAATCCTCTCCTCAGTATAGATGTTATAATTATACTCCTCAGTATATAAACTGGAATAGTTAATTTAGTGAATTATTTACTACAAATATATGTATATTCTATTAATCTTCCTTTACCTGCTGTTTCAATTACTCTTAGTCAACCAGGGTCTTAAAACAATAAGTGGAAAATTCTGGAAATAACAATTCGAAAGTTTTACATTGTGTGCTGTTCTGAGCAACATGATGAAATACTATGCTATCTTGCACTATCCTGTCAGGAACTCCATCCAATGACACCAACCTGCTGTCAATAACAACATCAAACCAGCAACACAGTTTAAGGATCATCAAAGCAGATGATATTCTTTATGACAACATCATAAGAAGGCTAACTGAAGCATAAGACAGTCACCTCACTTCTTATCACATTATAACTGTTCCATACTATTATTACTACTACTCTATTATTTTAGTATTATTAGGTTCCCCATAGGGAAACCCAATTAGTAGTATTACTAATATTAGTAAGTATAGTTACTAAGTTGTAATAACACTCTTACTGTGCTTATTTTAAAAATTATCTTTGTTATAGGTATGTATGTGTAGGAAAAAATGGTATACACTCAGTTTGGTGGCTCAGGCATGGAGGGTGCTTGAAACACATCCCTATGGACAGGAGTGAATTACTCTATGTACTTTGAGCTGTTTATTGATAAATGAGTCAAATCATAAAAATCACAAGGGCATGGAATACAAATGTTCACATATTTGTTAAATGGGTGAAGAGATCAACACTTAGATTTCCACATGCTTTGACTCAGAAACACTGACCCCAAAGAAATATGGAACAAGAATGGCTCAGAGCACAATGGGAACATTGATCATAATGAAAATATAACCAGACACTGACTGCTTGACCAGTGCCTGCACTCTTCTTTGTGCTTTCCATGTATTCACTCACAACAGTCTCACAACCCCCTTTTAAGGGTGATACTATTTTTAATCTCTATTTTATAGATAAGGAAACTAGGCACAGAAAGCTTAACTTCCCCAAAATGACAACCACTGAAGCCAGTTTTTGAACCATGAGGCTGACTATAATGAGAGTTGTTAATGAGTATATTTTATCTCTATTTACTCTGATTTTGTTCTGCACACTCATTTAAAGCGAAGCAGATTTTAAAAGCTCACTTTGTAGAAGTGATTTCCACTGGAAAAACAAAGTCAGGGTTCTACGGTTCCTTGAAAGAGTACAAATGTTCTATTTTGCCCTTTATGTGTCCATATGGACAAATGGAAGCACAGGGTAGAAAACAAAAGAAAGATCTTTTTAAGGGATGGGAGGAAGGTAAAGGAAGCACCATCTGAAAAGTAAGTTAATTCTAACAAACAGTAGTGTACAGTGAACTGGAAAAGCATCAAGAAAGCAATAGGTGCCATATGATTTATACTTTAAACTAAAGATGTGTCTCTCCCAAAAGAGAACTCAAGAACTTCAATGTTTGACTCTTTTTAATTCTGACCCAATAAAACATATTTATTTACCTATCTCCAAATCTGCAAGCTCCCGTTTTACTGTAGAATGGACAATTAGCTCTCTCTTTCTCCTTTATTCTTAATTCCATGGGCGGTTCTGGGTTTTGCCATGTAGCACCACCTTCCAACTGTTGAAAATAACCATAACTTTATTGGTGGTTTTAAAAATCCATCAGAATTAAAGATTTAAAGTATATCTAAAATATTTTCTTCAAAAATAAAAAGATTCCTAAAAGAATATACATTTAAGTTGTACCACACAACTGACACTCTACAAATAACTGTTGTGAGACAGTGGCTATGGGTCTCTCATGGCTCCTTGGCACTGTCCATCATCAGACACCACCCTGACTACCAGGAGCTGTCACCTAGGTTTCCCTTCTATCCATTCCGAAAAGTGTCTAAGGACTTGTTAGGGAACCACCCCTTTGATTTACTCTGATTCAAATTAAAGCATCCATCTGGGTGTAAAAACATGAGGCTGGTTACACATACTTTAAGGACTATAAACAAGTCCAGTCCAAGGGGGTGATTTTTGCTTTTGTTCATCAATTCATTTTTGTTGTTGCTGTTGTATAAATCACAGAGCCTCAGATGTGAATCCCACATTCAGACAGGATCTAAGAAACTTAACCTCAAAAGCAACATTACTGGCAGTAATTGTTTTTAAAGAAGTGTTCATTGGTCTCAAAATTTTAATGAAAGTTTAAAAAAATACCTCATTTTCAGCCTGCCTCAGCATCTTCTGCACAGCTTCCTACAAATGCAAACATAGGACGAATAAAAATCTGAAAATCCAGTAAGTCACAACTAGTTTTTGTGGTTAAGAACCTCAATTTAAGATTTAAAAAACCCTATACATGCAAGGTTTCAGGTTCTTATCTGTCTTCTACAGGACAGACCTTCAGAAAAGCTTTCAAAAGAATATAGGTGAAAAATTTTACTTAAATAGAAAAAGGAATAAAACATTATAGAAGTACTTTTAAAATACCCCTATAAATTTCAGAAACAAGTTAGTGTGTTTATACTCATATACTATATACTAGTTTTTAACATGAGATATCAATGAGTATTATAAAATACAATGCTAGACACTACATCATAACATTTGATAAAAGCTAAAACTATTACATGAAAAGTAGCGTTGCAGATGTATGAGAGACGTCAAACTTTTTGATAAGGGAAAGTAACTTCTCCAAAACTTTAATACATTCCTAAGTAATTGACAGTTGGATAAGTTTTAATCACATTAGACTTCTCTAATTACATAAAAGATTACACAAAATAATTACATAAAAGACTTGATAAATCTAAATGGCATTTAAGAGTCCTCTGTGCTCCACAGGAAATTGTGGCTCAGCTGGTTAAGAATCCACCTGCAGTGTGGGTGACTTGGGTTTGATCCCTGGGTTGGGAAGATCTGCTGGAGGAGAAAGGAAAGGCTACCCACTCCAGTATTCTGGCCTGGAGAATTCCATGGACTCTATAGTCCATGGGGTCGCACAGAGGCAGACATGACTGAATGACTTTCACTTTCATTTGGGCTGCCTTGGTGGCTTAGAGGGTAAAGCATCTGCCTGCAATGTGGGAGACACAGGTTCGATCCCTGTGCTGGGAAGATCTCCTGGAGAAGGAAATGGCAACCCACTCCAGTACTCTTGCCCAGAGAATACCATGGACGGAGCAGCCTGGTAGGCTACAGTCCATGGGGTCGCAAAGAGTCGGACATGACTGAGCAACTTCACTTCACTTCTTCACTTCATGCTGGACAGAACTTCTGTTCCCTCATTGATGACCCTCTAAATATCCTAACTCAGTAACAGATGTTGCCGTTTTCTTTGCTTACTCATTCAAACCAAACTCCTGAGAGCATGACTTGGACTCTCGCTTTGCCTTCCACACAACTCCCCTCAGTTAACCACAAGATGCCCCAAATCTGTGTACTTATCTTTGTAAAGCACAATTCTCATATTGGGCATGTGTGCTCAATCATATCAGATTCCGTGGGACCCTGATGGACTATACCATGCCAGATTCCTCCTGTCCATGTGATTTCCCAGTCTAGAATACTTGAGTGGGTTGCCATATCCTCCTCCAGGGGATCTTCCTGCCCAAGGATCAATGCCCGGGTCTCCCACATTGGCAGCTCTTTTATCTCCCACATTGGTTTTTTATCACTGAGCTACAAGGAAGATCCTCATACAAATCACAAATACATCATATCCTACTTGAGACAGCAGCCTTATCTTGACTCTACTCTTTTTGGTCATGTTCCCTACCCCCAATTCTTTAAATAAAGTGATGAATAATTTATTAAAGGTTAAGACAATGAATTTCCATTATATTAACGTGAAGTCCAAACTCCTTCCAATCCAGGAGGCTTTAAATGATCTGACCCTGTCTAGCCCTCTGACCTACTGCCTTCCTCCGCCACTCTGTTCTTTGGTCTCTGGGATTTAAAGACCATCACCTCCATTCAGCTCCACACTGAAGAATCCTCTCTGCCCAAAACCTTTCCCCCTGAGATCTTTGCACCCCAGAAACAGCTGAAAACACTGGCTTCTCAGAGAAATTTTCCATGATGATTTATCTAAGGAAGTATACCATTATTCCCAACATTCTATTACATCATCTTGTTTTATTTCTTTGCAACACTTAACCTCACTGCAAACTATCTTTTTCAGTAACTTATCATATAGCTCCCCTATCTAGCAAAGTAACATCAAGAGCAGGGACTTTATCTTTTTCACTTTGCTTTTCCTTTCACTTTATCCTTTTCTTTTCACTTTCCTACCACCATCAACAAGACAACTGTCAACAAGACAACTGTCCAGCATGCAGCAGAATGTATTTCTTAAATCTTCTTAAAATCTATAGTTAGTCCTCTGTATCTCCAGGAGGTTCCACAGTTCAAAATATTTTGGAAAAACCCTACAAATTTCCAAAAAGCAAAACCTGATTTTGCCATGTACTGGCAGCTATTTTTGTACCTTTTACACTATACTTGGCATTGTAAAAACCTAAAGATAATTTGAAGTATCAGGGATGACTATACTATATGCTTTCTGCTTAATGTCTTCTACACTTCCTTAAAAAAAAGAAAAAATCACATTTAAAAAAGCCATAACTTTTGTCTGAACCCTGGACAACTCAAGTGAAAAATGCTCTACAGTTAAAATGAGAATTGATTCTTCTTTATAAACAAATTTAAAAGCTCCAAACTTCTTGTCCCCTGAAAATCCAGTGTGTTACAGCTCATATACACTCCACAAAGTAGTACTCAGATAAAAGTGCCTAAAATTTGCACTGGAATTAATGGCCTGAGATACAGAATACAAAGTTTGGGAAGACTATTTCTACCCCATAATGACCAAAACACAAGCACAAATCCATTTTTCCCATTACATGGTGGTTACAAAATAATTTTATGTAATTTAGGATTAGAAATACTACAGAAAAAAAAATCTGATGAATTCATTCAAGCAAATATGGGTTGTGAATTTTTGAAATAATCACACCATTAAGGACAGGAAGTCAAATATATCAAGTCAATTGTTTGAGCTACACATTAATCAAGTAAAGATTTAATAATAGTAACAAAAAAACTACGTAACTCTTAAATATTCAATAACTGCTTTCTTGAAATCAATACCTCTTGGTGGCAGGACATCAGGAACAAAATAAACATGACAAACATATATAAAATGCCTTTAAAATGAGTCAACACATGCAACAGAACCTGAGTCACATCATTCACTAGAGAGATACAAAGGCTGTCTGCTTCTATGTAAAATTTTATTAGAACACAGTCACAGCTATATGTTTTACATTCTGTCATGGCTGCTTTGTAACACATGTAATGGGCTGCAGACATTGAAACTTTTACTACTTCTCTTCTAAAGAAAAAGTTTCTACCCATTATAAACTGTGTTTCACACTGGGTAAAGTTGAAGAAAAACATTAAACTAAGACAGTCCTAACTGCTATTGCATGAACATAAAGAAAAACATTTTAAGGAAACTCTCTAGTGTGTGTCTGTACAAAAAAAAAAAAAAATGACATTTAAACAGCAAACCAGAACTTGCCTGGTGGTCCAGTTGTTAGGAATTTGCCTCCCAATGCAGGGAACATCCAGCCCTGGTCCAGAAAGATCCCACATGCCACAGGGCAACTAAGCCTGCAAGCCGTAACAATAAGCCCAGGCCTCACACTGCAACTGCTGAAGCCTGTGTCCTACAGAAAGACTGACCACTGCCACAGCTACTGAAGTCTTGTGACCTACAAATTGGGCTCCGCAATTAGAGAAGACAATGAAGAACAGCCCCTCCACACCACAATTAGACAGAAGACAAGCTCAGCAATGAAGATCAATGCAGCCAAAAGTAAACAAAATAAATAAATAAAAACAAAACAAAACCTCCAAGCCCTCCCATTGCTTACAGCTTCAAATCCATCATATAGCCCATTCACATTAACTTGCTTCAGTCGTGTGCAACTCTTTGCACTTCTACAAACTATAGCTTGCCAGGCTCCTCTGTCGATGGGATTCTCCAGGCAAGAATACTGGAGTGTGATACCATTTCCTCCTCCAGGGGATCTTCCATGTAATTATCCTCTAATGATAGGAATCACCTCTTTTTCTCTTTTCCCCTGTTGTTTCTGCTCCTCCTTTTCTCTCTCTCTTCTCTGATGTTCTTCCCGTTTTTCCTTTAACTTTGTGTTTAAAGAGAAAAGAAAGATTTAATATTCAAAACCTTCACCACACGGGAAAAGTAAATTTAAAAAATTAAGTATATATTGGTCACACAAAGAATCCAGCTTTTTTAGAGGTTTTTTTGGTTGTTATTCTTCAAGACATGTATTTCTTTTTTTTTTTTTTTTTTTGGATCTCACAGGTACGTTTATTCATGCCCGAGGGCAGCGGTGCTGCAACACGTCAACACGGGGTCCCACGTTCCCAGAGCACAGCCAGGCCGGTGTCCCGTCCGTGGAAAGCTGGTTAGTGATGACCGTGAGCCGGCGCGGGGCTGGAAGCTTTCAAGGCTTTACTTCTTTTATCAGCACTCCTGATTTTATAAACGATGTAGGCCATCAACCCCGTTCCTACCCAAATCTCCTGGTAAACTTGGGTATAGTAGGGTTTCATGGGGATCCAAACTTTCTTAATAAGACTCTGAAGCATCTCTGCCAAGGACCAGAGGCTCAGAAAGCCCCAACTCAGAACCGCAGACTCAAGACATGTATTTCTTAATGTGAAAAAGTCTTTCATTAAAAGTTATCTTAACTGTTTAGCTAGCTGATTAATTTAACTAAAAGCATACCTCTTGTTCTTCCTTCTGTTTCCTAGCTGTCTCTTCCTTTTCTTTCTTTATTCTGAATTCCTCTTGAGCCTTCTGCTCCCTTAATAACCATTCATCATGTAAGTTTTGCCTATTGATATAATTACATAATCAAAAGAACTGGCATCATTCTACAAATACACACATTTACATTGTATATATTATAGCAAATAAAACATTTGGGGAATGATTAAAATGTCACTGAAGATTAATTTTATATAAAACCTTGTGCAAGTGCCAATAAAGCAAATAACAAGATCAAACTAAGACTTAGGCTTTCACATTGAGAAGGTATAATCCTTCAATTTCCATGCATTTTTAGAGTGGCAACCGGAAGACTGCAGAACTAGTAAACCTGCTATTTCCCATAAACTTATGGGTTAACTTGAAACAGTTAAGAGATTCTTCAGTTTTTGTCCCTAGGTTCCTAAGTAACTAAAAAAAAAAAAATAAGTCTGACAACAATGCCAGATATTGGATATCAAATTATGAAAATGGCATGAAAATCAAATTGTAAGTAATGTTGTGAATCAAACTGAGATCAATGATAAACAAGAAAAGTATATGTCATACATATAAGACATAGAAGATTAACATCCTTGGTTAGTAGTCATTTTTCCTACAAAAAAAATAAATAAATAAAAATAAACTTCTATTTTTAGTGTGAGTGTCAAAATTCTCCAAGCCAGGCTTCAGCAATATGTGGACTGTGAACTTGCAGATGTTCAAGTTGGATTTAAAAAAGGCAGAGGCAGAGGAACCAGAGATCAAATTGCTAACATCCACTTAATCATCAAAAAAGCAAGGGAGTTCCAGAAAAACATCTATTTCTGCTTTATTAACTATGCCAAAGCCTCTGACTCTGTGGATCACAATAAACTGTGGAAAATTCTGAAAGAGATGGAAATATCAGACCACCTGACCCGCCTCTTGAGAAATCTGTATGCACGTCAGGAAGCAACAGTTAGAACTGGACATGGAACAACGGACTGGTTCTAAATAAGAAAAGGAGTACGTCAAGGCTGTATATTGTCACCCTGCTTTTTTAACTTATATGCAGAATACATCATGAGAAACACTGGGCTAGATGAAGCACAAGGTGGAATCAACTGGAAGAAATACCAACCTCAGATATGCAGATGATACCACCCTTATGGCAAAAGTGAAGATGAACTAAAGAGATTCTTTAGTTGATGAAAGTGAAAGAGTGAAAAAGTTGGCTTAAAGCTCAACATTCAGAAAACTAAGATCATGGCATCCAGTCCTATCACTTCATAGCAAATAGGTGGGGAAACAGTGGAAACAATGGCTGACTTTATTTTTCTGGGCTCCAAATTCACTGCAGATGGGGACTGAAGCCTTGAAAGGCTATGGTTTTTCCAGTGGTCATGTATGGATGTGAGAGTTGGACTGTGAAGAAAGCTGAGCACCAAAGAATTGATGCTTTTGAACTGTGGTGTTGAAGACTCTTGGCAGTCCTTTGGACTGCAAGGAGATCCAACCAGTCCATCCTAAAGCAGATAAGCCCCGGGTGTTCATTGGAAGGACTGATGTTGAAGCTGAAACTCCAAAACTCTGGCCAACTGATACGAAGAACTGACTCACTGGAAAAGATGCTGATGCTGGGAAAGATTGAAGGCAAGAGCAGGGGACGACAGAGGATGAGATGGCTGGATGGCATCACAGACTCAATGGACATGAGTCTGAGCAAGCTCCAAGAGTTGGTGATGGACAGGGAGGCCTGGCACACTGCAGTCCATGGAGTCGCAAAGAGTCGGACATGAATGAGAGACTGAACTGAACTGAACATATGGGAAAAATGGGCACTTTTGTTCACTGCTGGAGCAAACTACAAACCCAGAAGCCCTTTTTCTCCAGTTATATATACATATTCTTTGATCACAGTAATTTCATTTCTAGATATTTTCCTACGAAGTAATAGAGAAATTATGAAAATTATGTAAGCATAAACGCTAACTTAAAGTTTTGTATAACAACAAAAGGGTAATCTTATTTTCTTTTTAATGTACTATGATCTTAATGTATATCACTAGAGAACAATACACAGGTAAAATATGCTATATCTATACAATGAATAGCAGGTTGGTTTTAAAATGGGTGGATTAGACTTCTGCATTCATATTGAAAGATATGTATTATATAATCAGCAACAAATTTATGTAAACACATGTCTAACTATCTTTGCACTCAGACATTTGCATTCAACTTTTTGTAACAAAGGCTCTCTATGAATATGAGGTATTTATTGATGCTGTTTCACTTGTCATCTTCTTCTTTGAATTACTTGTTCTTTTGCATAGACAATGAATCAACTAAAGCAGTGAAAAATACTTTGGTTAAAAATATTTTATACAGATTTCATGAGAAGGAGTTTCAAAAGGGAGGGGATATATGTATACCTATGGCTGATTCATGTTGAGGTTTCACAGAAAACAGCAAAATTCTGTAAAGCAATTGTCCTTCAATAAAAAATAAATTAATTTTAAAAAGTAAAAAAAGTGTTATACAGGTTTTAAAAATACCAAATATATCCTTTAAAAATACCATATACATTAAACAGTAAGGCATGATTATTATTAATTTATCACTAAATAAGAAAACCCCATTGGGAGAAAATAAGTATGTCCTATATTAGTAATTTAAATAAGCAATAAACACATTAAAAACATTTACAGAAACAAATTATATAATAATTCTTTCATTTAACAGATGAGGAAAGTGAACCAAAAAGATTAAATCCAACACATAAATAAATGCAAAGAATCACATGTAGGACTCTGCATTAGACTTCACAACCTATGTCACACTGACAATTGAAACGAAGGCAAGTTCTCACCTTTAAAATTTCTCTTGGCTTGCCCTTATATTTACGTTTTTGAAAAAATTATGTGGCATATCTTCCCTTCTCTGAAAACTAGAACTCCACACTTTATTCGTGCAGAAGTCTTAAATTTAGAGCAAAAATAAGGGAAAAATACAGAATTCCCTCCCACACACTCTTTACCCCATAAACGTATATCATCCTATCAGAGCTGTACAGATTTTAAAAATCTGTATTAATAAAGTCTTTATCATTTCAAGTAAAATAACTGAATATACTTTAAGTTTTTAAATCAGTGCTGACCTCTCTATCTCCAACAGCTTCTCTTCTTCTAACTGTTTTTCCATAACAGCAGGATCCTCCTCTTCTTTTTGTGACAGTTCTGAAGGAATTTAAATGTTTATTAAGCTGAATACAAATAATACTTTGGTCAATGATGCAGGAAAATCTTTAAATGTGAAATTGTTAATGTTTATAATAATGGCACACACCAGTCTTTCTAAACCTGCTAATAATAAAGGCTTTAGAAAGCAGAGTTTTGGACAACTGAGGCGTCAGAAAATTAATGTAAACAGTGGCTAACACCCTATTCTTTTTTTTAATCCATGGTTCAGAATACTCACAAAGATGTTGGGGGAATGGGATAGAACACAGACATTCACAAAAGAAAGACAACTAAAATATACAGAAATCATTTTTTAAATACTCACTACAAAAATGTATTTAGATAAACAACCAAAAGCACTGGAAGAAGTTATTAGGCACTGGATGCTTATATCATCCTAAGATGATGCCATCTGGTCCCATCACCTCATGGGAAATAGATGGGGAAACAGTGGAAACAGTGTCAGACCTTATTTTTTAGGGCTCCAAAATCACTGCAGATAGTGACTGCAGCCATGAAATTAAAAGACGCTTACTTCTTGGAAGGAAAGTTATGACCACCCTAGACAGCATATTAAAAAGCAGAGACATTACTTTGCCAACAAAGGTCCATCTGGTCAAAGCTGTGGTTTTTCCAGTGGTCACGTGTGGATGTGAGAGTTGGACTGTAAAGAAAGCTGAGCGCCGAAAAATTGATGCTTTTGAACTATGGTACTGGAGAAGACTCTTGAAAGTCCCTTGTACTGCAAGGAGATCCAACCCGTCCATCCTAAAGGAGATCAGTCCTGGGTGTTCACTGGAAGGACTGATGCTGAAGCTGAAACTCCAATACTTTGGCCACCTCATGAGAAGAGGTGACTCATTGGAAAAGACCGTGATGCTGGGAGGGATTGGTGGCAGGAGGAGAAGGGGATGACAGAGGATGAGATGGTTGTATGGCATCACTGACTCAATGGACATGGGTTTGAGTAAGCTCTGGGAGTTGGTGATGGACAGGGAGGCCTGGTGTGCTGCAATTCATGGGGTCACAACGAATCAGACACGACTGAGCAACTTAACTGAACTGAACTGAACTGAACTGAATACCATCCTGTATCATCCCAGGGACAAGTATTTAATTTAAAGGGGAAAAATGTACTGTTACATTGGCACAATCTAACAAGCAACACCTTTGTGTTATATATGAATTTACAAAGAGACATGAATATCTATACCAAGGCATTTCACCTGTGGCTGCTTCTTCTGCTCACTCATTCGTGTCTCTCTCACACAACAACTAAGAAGTCTTAAGTCCAGAATCTCATGTAAGTATCTGCAAATTTAAGAATGTTGCATGCAATTTCAGTAAACAAAGAATGTTGCTCACCATCTAATCAGTGGCTAGTGCAACTGCTCCCATGGTGCAACCACTGTATTCCTTAGATAACTCAGGTCCATATGTAAGGGATAATTTCAATGAGCCCTGCTAACTAAAAGCTGTCACTTATGCAAAGTTCATGCAGTGAAAAAAGTCAATATTTTAGTTGACAACTGAAGAAAGTTACTGGCCACCTGCTTCTACAAGGACTGCATCAATACCCACTGCAATGACTGACTTTCAACACCCTTGGAAAAACTTTAGGACGCAAAGCAGAAATGATAGCTATGTTTTTTCTAGTTATCACGCTAAGAATGTGAGAGCTGGACCACAAAGAAGCTGAGCAACGAAGAATTGATGCTTTTGAACTGCAGAGCTGGATTAGACTCTTGAGAGTTCCTTTCACTGCAAGGAGGTCAAACTAGTCAGTCCTAAAGGAAATCAACTGAGAATATCCATTGGAAGGACTGGTGCTGAAGATGAATCCCTAGTACTTTGGCCACAAGATGGGAAAGAGCTGACTCGCTAGAAAAGACCCTGATGCTGGGAAAGACTGAAGGTAAAAGGAGAAAGGGGTGGAAAAGGATGAAATGGTTAGATGGAAACACCAATTTTATGGACATGAGTTTCAGCAAAACCTGGGAGACAGCAAAAGAATAGGGAAGCCTAGTATATGGCAGTCCATGGGGTCACAAACAGACACAACTTACTGACTGAACAAAACAAATGTTGCAGGGGCGAGGGTGAGGGAACAAGTCTTCAGATGGCTAGATGTTTTCAGGAGAGGATTTTATGAGCCCAATTCTTCTTCTTCTTCTTCTTTTTTTTTTTTTTTTTTTTTT